>NC_091790.1:143518529-143821323 GCF_041296235.1 Equus asinus | reverse complement strand
GAAGGGAAGGATAAATTATCAAAAAAACAGGAAAAAAACCTCTGTAAATTCTTCACAGAAGGGTTTATGCTATATATTTTCTTTTCATCTTAAAAGAAAAAAACAGTATATCCAGAGAATAAAAAGATATAATAAATATTACTCAATTCTCTTTCAAACAATACTCTTCATAGTATTATTTAAAAAATTAGAAAAGGCAAGACAAATTCTGATCAGATGGGTGGTGGAAACATAAGATTAGTTCTCTAAAATCAAAAGATTTACTTCCTGAGCTACTCTAACAAATCAAGCCCTGACTATTTATTTATACCCCACCAGACTTGTCTTAAAAAGAATGTAGGGCAGTTAGCAAAATTATGTATTTTAAGAAAACCAACCAACCAACTAGGAGAAAATATTTGCAAATCATATCCAACAAGGGGTTAATTTCTAAAATATATAAAGAACTCATACAACTCAACAACTGAAAAAATAAAGAACTCGATCAAAAAATGGGCAGACGGGGACAGCCCGGTAGCAGAGTGGTTAAGCACTCCACTTTGGCAGCGCATGGTTCACAGGTTCGGATCCTGGGCATGGACCTACGCACCACTCATCAAGCCATGCTATATTAGCATCCCACTTGCAAAGTAGAGGAAGACTGGCACAGATGTTAGCTCAGCAACAATCTTCCTCAAGCAAAAAGAGGAAGATTGGCAACAGATGTTACCTCAGGGCCAATCTTCCTCACAAAAAAAAAGGGGGGGGGGCAGAGGATATGAATAGACATTTTTCCAAAGAAGATATACAAATGGCCAACACGCACATGAAAAGATGTTCATCACCACTAATTATTAGGGAAATGCAAATCAAAACTACAGTGAGATTTCACCTCACACCTGTCAAAATGGCTACAATTAATAAGACAAGACATAACAAATGTTGGAGAAGCTGTGGAGAAAAGGGAACCCTCATACACTGCTGGTGGGAATGTAAATTGGTGCAGCCACTGCGGAAAACAGTATGGAGATTTCTCAAAAAATTAAAAATAGCAATGCTATATGATCCAGCTACCTCCCTACTTGGTGTTTATCCAAAGAACATGAAATCAACAATTCAAAGAGATTTATGCATCCCTATGTTCATCACAGCATTATTCACAATAGCTAGGACATGGAAGCAATCCAAGTGCCCATGAACAGATGAATGGATAAAGAAGATGTGGTATATATACACAACGGAATACTACTCAGCCATTAAAAAAAAAGACAAAATTGTGCCATTTGCAACAACATGGATGAACCTTGAGTGTATTATGCTAGGCAAAATAAGCTAGACAGAGAAAAACAAACACTGCATGATTTCACTCATATGTGGAAGAGAAACACATGGATAAGGAGAACAGATCAGTGGTTACCAGAAGGGAACTGGGTGGGGGAAGGGTGAAAAGAGTAAAGGGGCACCTACGTACAGTGACAGACAAAAACTAGACTATTGGTGGTGAGCACAATGCAGTCTATACAGAAACTGATACATAATACTGTACACTTGAAATTTACACAATGTTGTAAGCCAATATGACCTCAATAAAATAATTAAAAAAGAAAAAAACAAGATAAGAAACTAAAAGTGAGGCAAAACATATTTCAAACACTGGGAGTAGGTACAAACAAAATAGAGCCTGGATTACACCTTCACTAGCTCCTCTAGCACCTACCAAATTCTTCACTCATCTAACATCCTTCTTCATCTGCTTTACCCAACCGTAACCCAACCTAAGAAGTTCCTGGGTTCCTCTCTCCTGCTCCTGGGCAGCTGAGCATCACTCAAGAAAAATCAATTAATCACACTTACTAAACTAATTCACTGGACATGCTTGCTAAACAGCCTCAGCAAGTCAGTTATCTGTGCTTTTTTCCACAATAGCTGTTGCAAACTATCTCCTCTCTTCTCAAGTTCCCATCATCATCCCAGGTCCTTCCCCTCTCAACAGACGAAAAGTCAGAGCCTGTCTAATGTGAACTCACTTAACTTCCCTCCACTCCACCAATAATTACTTCTGTATCTTTATCCATCTCTTCTTTCCTGTCACATGTCTTAAATCAGTCCAGCATAGTCCATGAACTATTGTGGGATGGACCAACCAGAAAGTACCCAGATCTAGAACTGCTATCTCCAGGAAAGCAATGCTGATACTAGAAGAAAAAGCTGGATAAAAGGTGCTTAGAACAGTCTACCAAGCAGAATTTGGTATCTGAGACGTAAAGCAACAGATTGCATAGTAATTGTAGCTAGCAGTGAGCATAAGGGGGATATGGTAATAAGGGTGTTACCACAAGCTTGAATAGCATAAAGACAGCAGAAGCCAGTGACATTCAGAAGTGTAATCCAGTGGGCTTTATAGAAATTTAAGCCAAAAACTGGGGTTCAGTCACCAGATAAGGATCCAGTAACAGACCTCTTTCGCTAAGAAAAAGACTGAGAACTACATAAAGACTATAGCAGAGGTTAGGCAGCAGTGTGCTAGTAAATATCTAACACCTGGCTCTCTATGGGAGAAAGTCCTAATGTGTAGCATCTGCCAGTTTCGATGGCATGAATCCTCCTAACCATGGTCAATTTCAAGCTACCAACATGGCATCAGAGAACACAGAGAATGGGGAAAAGATGCATGGGAGCACACCATTATACAGTTTTTCTACCACACATATACAATAGGCTTAAACAAACTACAAAGCATAGATAATAGGAAAATATTTAGGAAGTGAAACTTTTTAGTATTTATGATCTTTAACATACCTTCAAAAATACACTGAAAATGTTACAATGCAAAAAGTAAAAATTGCCTCTCACATTTGAGATACACTAAAGAAAATAATAGTTCTCTAAAACTTACTCCAAAATTAATAAACCCAATTAATTGCTAAGCAAAGCTAACTAAGTTGATTTTAGAGGCCAAAGGAAATGTAATCACTAGAAACTAGAAGATATTGAAGACTTCACTTTGCTGCAATATTAGTTTCTACTTTTACGTTAAAACGTTACAACCAATGCATAAGACACTAAGTAGTTCAGGTCCTTCAGGGAGAGCTTTCACTAAAACATCCCAGGCTATACACTTCCATCTGAAGTTCTTCCAGAAACTCTCATACACTGGAAACCCGAGCTCTGCAGGGAGAGCAGTATTAGAAAAGTTCATAACTTCATTTAAGGAGAAAACTGTACAACTCCATGTTCAAGATGATGACAAAGCGCCCCAGCCCTGGAGACTACCAAACTGGCTTTCAATTTAGAAACCCACCTAAGATGCTTTTGAACACTGCTGGCATTCTTATAAGCTGGAGCAGTTTCTTCTTAAATTCTGGTTTCGAAAGCACGTAAACATCAAAAGAGGGGCCCGCCCAGTGGTGTAATGGTTGGGTTCACACTCCGCTTCAGAGGCCCAGGGTTCACAGGTTTGCGTCCTGGGCACAGACTTAACATCGCTCATCAAGCCACGCTGTGGCAGCATCCCACATAAAATAGAGGAGGAGTGGCATGGATGTCAGCTCAGTGACAATCTTCCTCAAGCAAAAGAGGAAGATTGGCAACAGATGTTAGCTCAGGGCCAATATTCCTCACCACACACACAAAAAAATCAAAAGAAATACACTCCACTATATTTGAAAAGAGCAGATCAGTATGAGTGTCTCAAGACAAACTGAAAAAAAAAAAAAAACTATGAGGGGCCAGCCCATGGCCTAGTGGTTAAGTCTGGCGCACTCTGCTTGGGTGGCCCGGGGTCAGTTCCCAGGCACAGATCTACACCGCTCATCAGCGGACATGCTGCGGTGTTGACCCACATACAAAATAGAGGAAGACTGGCACAGATGATAGCTCAGGGTGAATCTTCCTCAGCAAAAAAAAAAAAAAAGAAAGAAAGAAAGAAAAAAGAAAAAGCAATTCTGTGACAATGGTAAAAGAACATAAACTTCCTAATAAAATGAGCATAGGTAGCTTTATGAGATAAAACAATGAGGTCAAAAAGCTTGCCTGATGTGTTTGAGAAACACCCATGACTTTTTGTGTAGATTACCATTTAAGAATCTGGGATTCATTCTTTTCTAAAACTAGAAAGGTAATTTGTATAAAAAGAAAACTCATGTTCATCCCAAAGTTTCCCATGTCCTATATTCTTCCTATATAGAATCAGCCTATTAAAATTTGAACATCTGTCTCTCCCTTGGACTAAACTTAAGGAAAGGATAAAACTCATCATAAATATCACAAGATTTTATCAAACATCTGTAGTATTCAATATGCCTAAGTTAATGAAAACATTAATTCAGAAACATATGCCAAATGTTTCTAGATTTACAAAGAATAGCTGAACTTAAATATAGCACAAATGACAAATACCAGAAGTAAAGTCTTCAGTGACACTAATTTAGAAGTAAAATCCTAAATTACAAATAAAACATGCATATGGAGGCAAATTCTTGATAAATTCATTCATTTTCAAAACAAAAATAAAGCATTTGAAAAATTCTAATAAAACAAGAGAATTATAAACACACTAGACAGAATTCATGTCTTAGGAATCCATTGCTAAGAAACCAAAATACCAATTAACTTAAAGTTCATTTCTCAAAAACTGCTACAACTTTATTCACATAATTCTATGGTAAATATTTATGTCTAAAGTGCTCTCACCATACACACAAAAAAAGGGTAACTATGTGAGGTGATGGATACGTTAATTAGCTTGACTGTGGTGATTATTTCACAATATATACATATATCAAATCATTAAGTTGTACACCTTAAAGATATATAATTTTTGATTGTCAATTACACCTCAATAAAGTTGGAAAAATATTTATAAGAATATTAATTTAAAAATGTGTCAAAAGCTTTGCTATGAAGCAGTATGATATAACACTTCATTTAATACTATTGAAACTAAGAGCAAACCAGTTCTAACATCTAAATCCCTCCCTTTTACTCACCAATAACTGTTTTTGGTCTTTCTTGGCATCCTTGTAAGAGGAGGATCCAGACATCCAAGATGGTAATGGAGTTTACAGGTATCACACAATAAAAGAAGATGCTGATCATGGTTCTTCTTACAGATTCCACAACTTTGAATAAAGGCAGCAAATGAAGGATTAGAATAATGATTATAGTAAAAAAAGTTAATTTATAGCATATTTTTAAAATTTCACTTTAACAATATTTCTTTTGTTGAAATCAAATGTTTTTTAATAACACATCTTTTTATAACGTCATAACATTATTAGTTCTAAATACTTTTGAGAATGTAGAAAAATATCTTGGATCTAGTATAAATTTAAATATGCTAGAGTCAAACCTTTCAAAGAAGGGCATCTATAAGATATTTATTTTCAACATCACCCTTATCTTAATTTTAATTATCACTTAAAACCTATTTAAGATTAGCTCAATTTTTCTCTAGAAACATAAATTATTAAAAGAATTTTCCAATTTTCTACTTCTCTAAAAGTACCAAAGAAGTTACATTACAAACAAAACTCAGTTTATCTTCAAACTTTAATTATAAACCTTTCAAAGAAACGTCAACATGTAAATAAGCTATATATACAAAATAAGTCTCTTTTCAAAATCAGAGTTTGAGTCTTAAAACTATACCAATTAATATTTATTGCAAGAATGCAGTTTTACTCTTGTCATTACTGTTATTTTGGATTTTTCTTTATTTTTAAGGAATCTAACTTTCCTTGTGCAAAAAGGCAACTTAACTACTCCTGAGAGCACAAGCACCATGACCTGAAAATCTAGGGCATATTTACATTGGGAAAAGTTGTTGAGAACCTAAAAGAACCATCCATGTACAGAAATAGCAAAGATGTCTGAATGTTTTAAAATAACCCTAGAAAAAAAGATCACAAACACATACTCTCTCTCTCTCTCTCTCTCTCTCTCTGTCTCTCTCTCTCACACACACACACACACACACACACACACACACACACAACAACAATCAGTATTTGGTCTCAAAGTTCCTCAGAGTTAAAAAGGAAAATCACTTAAAATATATTCTGAAACAAAAATGAACTGTAGTGATAAAAGTTAAAAGCACAGTGATAAATCTGATGGTTCCAAATGAACCAAATTTGTTTGGAAATGCTGAACTGAGAATGCGCTAGTCTTGACACTGAACACTAAGATACTAGTGGGCTTTTCCCACGTTACAAGGAAGTTATTTGCTGTAATCTACAGAGGGAACCTCCAGTCAAGAACAGAAAGTAATTACAGAGATTGATATTGTTATTATCGCTGCCATTTCTGAGAAAGGAAGAAGTTGTGGGGAGAATATTTATGCATTTACATGAGCATATATATGTCTGTACGTGACTATATACATTTGTGTGTGTCTGTGTACATAAACATACCAGCATCTTCTAAACTTTTCTCACTTAATCAATACAATCAGTTAAACAAAATAAAGTAAGATCCTAACCTACTTAGGTATGGAAAGAAGTCCTGACTATGTTAAATTACTATAATAGTGAACACTATAAAATACAAGCTAAAAAAAGTAAAGAACAAAAATACTTCCAGAAACAAAATTAATAAAACTGAACAGAAAGAGAAAACAAATGTAGACACCTTCAAATCTAACAGATATATTTATTATCCACCACTGTATAAAGGCAATAATTTAGGCTGTATGTATGACACCTATCACTACCTGGAAACACGTGCAAAATTCTAAAACTCATTCAAGTGAAATAAAATACAAATGCCCATTTATCTAATATATTGTTTTAATTACCTAAGAAAATAATCATCTACATTATTTAAAGTCACTTTCCAATTCCCCAGAGAATTGTTCATTCCCATGGAGCGTATGCACACATATCCCCAGTTATTTAAAGGATATAAGAAGTCATTTATCTTATCATTAAAAGGCAAGCAAAAATCCCTTCTATCATTCAACCTGGAAAGATCTTTGATGAAGCTATTAATAAAATGAACTTCAAATGCATTTAACTTAAATTCTGGCATGGACATAATTCATTCTCAAATATCTGAAGCGTCTTGTTATTAAAATGTATTATTTTAAAAATACACAATATTAATCTGTCATAATTTCATTACTTGCCTGTAAAGTACTGCAGGAAGAGTAGATGTCTTTTGTGTGCCTCCTTCTTTTTTACTTGGTTTTCTCTCCTTGGGTGCTCGCAAAATTGCCGGTATGTTCAACTTCTATTGATTTGAACAAATGCAGTTTATTTTGTTTTAAAGAAGAAATATACAGCAACATTTTCCTCTATTTGCCACTCAAGTGAACTAAATATGCTACGATTGTTGCAGGGAAAATGTTTTACCAGCTATTACACTGGCAAAAAGGATTAAAATGAGTTTTTGTCTCAGTTACTTCCATCAGAACCCTATAATTACACACTTTAATCAATTTTCAGTGGAACACTAAAACATTATGAAAATTAAACTTCTACTTTAGCTTTAAAAAGTGAAAGACAAGGACAAGCATTTAAGAACATTAAAAAAAAAGTACACTCGACACAAAAAGAATATTGAGGCCGTTTATTTTCCTCAACATCCCAGCTACATTGGTGCTCCATAGGTTAATTAGAAAAATTATCTTATTGGACCAAACTCTTCACAAAGTGAATGAGATTCTCTTTGGGCTTCTACTAATCTGTAGTATGCTGGCTTCTCAGACAGCAACCATCTATCAAAGTCATTTCTCAGTGGCCCAGTGGGCCGGCGTCTGTTCAACCAACTGGAAAAAAGTGTCATGCAAGCAGTACAAATGAATTCTACTTCTGCTGTGTATTTTACATTTGCACAAGGAAATCTGTGGATTTCTATTAGAAGTCATTTAATAAATTAAAATACCCTTACATGGTAGATAATGTTTTACACTAAACAGGAGATTCTCATAAGAAAAGCTTGCAAATCAAGCCAAAAAATAACACTGCTTTGGCAAATACTAATAATACGCTTGCACTCAACATTAACTTCTCCAAATATAAAATATAAAACATCGTAATCTTGCAAAACTCCATCAACAATCTATTAATAGGGTCAAAGGTCAATTCTCCATAAGTGACTATTCATTCTCACCTTTTACATTATGTTATTCATTATAATATAAGCCACACAATCCTGTTCACATGAGAAGCATCTTCAAAGCTAGCATGACACAATACATATCAGTATGTATTACTTCAAAAATCAATATGTCTACATGAATTGTATGATGAATTTGACTCGTTATAAACCTCTGAAACAAGTACAATAAAAAAAATGTGTTCTTTGAAAAGTCTCCTTCACAAATAAGACCATTAAGGACTACTGTGAGTCTCCATCAGCCTTTAAAAATATAACTGAAATTATGTGAATGAATTTTTAATTTATGTATTACATACAGTCCCAAAAAAAGAAGGATTCAAAGAAATCCATTTGGCAATGATTCTTCTTTTCAACAACAAGAACATTAACAGGCTAAAAATGTTCAAGGATAAAATCATTTTTTCATAACTACAATAACAGTTACTAAAGGGGAAAAACTACACTTTAAAGTTTCAAAAACCATTTCTTACATAGCTCCAAACCAAGTCAACATGAAAATGAATCTCTCCAGTTTGCCTTTTAAATTTTACATCCCCCCCCAAAAAAACAAAGAATCAAATATAGCACAAGAACAAGACAGAAAAAAACTGTCAAGGAATCTAAAACTGCTAAATTAGAGGAAAGAAGAACTTGGCAGGAGTAACTCATGCTTCAAATCCTAGCTTCATCACAAATGACAGATCAATGGGTTAGAGCAAACAAAAAAATTTTGCAAACAAGAGAGCTGTTAAAACAACCAAATTAAGCTACACGTTCTCAGTAAGCAGTTTCCAATGCTCTACATGTATTTCAGGCAGAAATCACTATCCCAGAGGATTAGCTGGCCCTAATCAAACAGAACTCTTCAGTTAGTGAAGTGACAGTTGTATCAGAGATCTGACCTCTGAAAATCATATGGAGAGCAAGAATAGGAGAGAGCAATTGGAAAGAAACTAACCTGCCCTGTGATTCTGCCTAGTAAGGCCCATATTCCTTGCCCTTCACTTCGAAGTTTTCCATTCAGGTTTTGTAGTTCTTCTAAAGATTCACATAGCTGCAACGTAAATAATTCAAATTAGTAAAACATTGAAATACGTAGTAGAATATGTCAAAATTTATCGATAAATATCCAAGAATATCTATATTTACATTCTCTATATTTTTAATACATTCAAGTCACAATACCCTGAGAAACAAGATTATCCAATTATTTAAGCAGCACCAACAAAATGTAAGCATTTTGTTTTATGTTAGCATTTTTACTACTAATAATGATACCTACATTTATATATTGTTATAGTTTACTATATAATTCCACACACATTCTAATTAATCCTTATGACTTTATCAAGATAAATTTCCACCATTTTCCCAACGAGAAAACTAAGGATCATAGGGTTTTTGTGACTTGGCCCAGATCATAGAACCAGCAAAAACCTTGAGGTTTTCTCAATCTAATATCAGTACTCTTTTCACTACAGTGTGGCTGATTACTGGAAATTTACTCTCTACTAATTTTTTTAATCACTTAAAATGTTATCTAATAATAAGTCAATACCAGTTTTATATACTCATGTTACTTATTACCTAACATGTTAGCCACGTCTTGCTTTTATATGATATTTCTTTTTGATCTCCCTCATCACAGAATGAAGAGGTAGCTCTATGACTTGACTACCTGCATGAGCCTGGGAAAATTACTTCACCTCTTTAGGACTCAGTTTCCTCCTCTGAAAATGGGAGCAATAATCATAATTCACATTATAAAGCTGAAGTGAGAATTAAATGAGTTAATACACGTAAAGTGCTCAAAATTGTGCCTAGCACATACAAAGTGCTTCGTAAGCGTCTGCAAAGATAATGAAGATACTGAGCAGTAGAAGTTGTAAAGAAGGGCCTAAAAACTCCAGGGGAATTTAAAGGGAAACATAAACAGAAACGTTATAAAATCACAAAAGAAATCATCAATAAGATATATTATTTGTTTTGTTGCCAACTTACCTTATTATATTCCACATGAAGCTTTTCTTGTTCATTCTCTAATTTATCCTTTATATTCTTTTGTTCAGCCATATTTTCCTGAATTTGAATCATGCGCATATTTCTCTCTATTTAAATTAAATATCCAATTTTACTTTAGTAGAAAATAAAAGCTGATATACAAAATATACAAAGGAAGAAGCTAGCCATAGAGATGATCACGTGGATTAACTTACACTGTTTAAAAACTTACAATTCTACTCACAAATACAGGAACCCAGCATTTTGCGACAACCCACAACTAATTAGGAAAATAAACATGCTTTTACTTGGTATATGTAGTATGGCTAACAAATTTTGACAGCAGATCAAATATTTTCATTAGCAAATTGTTCTCATTGAAAATGTGCACGTATCAGTCTCTATACTGACCAAAATAATAATTCACAAAATCAGCAGTGAGAGCAGGTTGCTTATGCTTTCTCCTTCCATCCACACTAGAACTCGTATCTGAATTGTCCACTGGGAAGATATCTGTACTGATCCCCATTAGTTCTGCTTTCCGCATCAGTTTCCGAATGGCTGAAGCACTGCTAGTGAGTGGTCTGGGCAATTTTTCCCTTGGAACCCAGGCCTGGGGTCTGGTGGATCGAGCTAGTTCTGCTTTGGCACGATATTGCTGAAGCCGGGCATTGATCCTTGCCTGTAAAAGAAATGAATACAAATTTTAAAAAAATATTGAAATGGAACATACTCCTTATGACTTTTACCTCCATGCTTAAAAAAAGTAAAGATAACCAGAATTTCCTATATCAAGGCAAATTATATTTATACATGGTCCTTAAGGTATACTATATAATTCTTGGGTTACAATAAACTAGGTCTACCCCTAGTAAGAACTGTCCTAATCTATGATCCGAGTTGTCAGAAACTAATTGGATTAAGCTGAAGTTTCTCTTCTCAATAACTGTAAAAGTCTCCATAAATTTACTTCATTTCCATAGAAAAATACTTTACATAATGGGCAAACTGATCAAATCCTTTGCATAAATGAACATTAGAACAGACTGAAAAGAGATGTGGTCAACTGGTAGAATCATTTCCTCTAAGCCATATTTTTCCAAGTATTTGGAAACATGCTAATATAAATAGCTGTTCTGTTGACCAGATGAGGAGTAATGTATTCAGCTACAAACTATACTCACCATTGACCTTAATGACAACCCACTTCCTAGGTAACTAACCAAATTTCATAATTATACTTCACATGTCATTGGCAAACACACAAGAGATCTGAAATCCATAACCTTGAAAGAAAAACATGAGTTTTGGCACGGATCCCATACCTGTGCTTCTGGCGACAGTTGCTTCTCTCTCTCTTGTAAAGACATTTTACAATAGGATTGTAGAGCCAAGTAGTTTTTTCTCTTCCACTTTCTGTCTAACCTATCTGCGTGTTGCTTACAATAAGCAAAAAATGGATCTGCTATATCCTATACCAAAAAAAAGGGGGAAAAGTGAACATTTTTACTCCAAAGGATCACAAAAAACCTAACACAAGAGATAATATTTTCTTTTTGAAGAATCTCCTACAGCTTTGGTTACCTCTAAAATAAATTATGAAAGTAATTTTTACATATTATGATAAAGATTGCTGCTTTAGAAACTTAATCCTGTATAGCAACTTCAAATTAACAATTTTTTTCTTTGACAGGAACTTGTGGATTTAAAAATACTGAAATAAAATCTTACGTATTATATTGAGTTTACTTGTGTACCTATGAAAATAACCACTGTTTAAAATGTTTTAAGATTTTAATAATCTTAGGTAGAAATCATCATTAAATATTAATGTTATGCATACATAGATTAATATTACAAAACAACAATATATCCAGAATATACAGGTAAGATAAGTGGGAAAACACACACAGATAAGTGTGATATTTTTAAGTGCCTAGCAATGCATGGACAGATTCTACCCAGGACAAAAATGGATTAAGATGGCCAGACCATGTCAATAAAACATTTTAGGTATCCCCTTTAACTCTCTGTATAACCGTAAAACCTCAAATGGAAACACAACTCTCACAGCCATCTTTCATGGTACTAACGGGTACCTTTTTTATTCATAAAGAGTAGGGTAGAAAAAAAATTACTCTACCAAAAACAGAAATAATTTATAAATATGTAACCAAAAAAAGCAATCTGCAATGTGATTGCCAACAAAACAACTAGTAGTTCATTCTTTAGGTCTCTCTCAAAGAGGAAAAATAAAGATATGTTATCCATACAGTTTTTATCTAAGTTATGTTAAAAGGGTCTCTTAGTAAGGTAAGGTTTTACAACCCAAAGAGAAATTATGACACTAAAAAAGAAGAAATAAATGAAAAAGAATAGAAAGAGAAATAATCATAAAAAAAGCAAAATGTCGTTAACAACAACAAAAAAAATGATGCAATTCTTTTTCTTTTTTGCAGGGGAAGATTTTACCCTAAGCTAACATCTGTTGCCAATCTTCGTCCTTTTTTCTTCTTTTCACCTCCACAAAGTCCCAGTACATAGTTGTGTACAGTTGTAAGTTCTTCTGGTTCTTCTATGTGAGCCACAGCCACAGCATGGCTACTGACAGATGGTGGGGGGCGGGTGTGGTTCCGCGCCCGGGAACCAAACCCAGGCTGCCGAAGCAGAGTACACTGAACTTTAACCACTAGGCCAACAGGGCTAGCTCAAAACATTTTTTTTTTTTTTACTGAGGAAGATTCACCCTGAGCTCATCTGCTGCCAAATTCCTCTTTTTGTATGTGAGCCGCCACCATGGCATGGCCACTAACAGAGAAGTGGTGTAGGTCTCTGCCCTGGAACCAAACCCGGGCTGCTGAAGCAGAGCACGCCAAACTTAACCACCAGGCCAATGCGGCTAGTCTAAGAGAACATCAGTGATTAGCAGTAAAACTAACTTCCCTAACTGGGAATTGAACTCAGGCCGCACCAGTGAAAGCATCAAATCCTAGCCACTAGACCACCATGGAAGGGTATGATGCAATTTTGTAGGGTAACATCTACAGATGTCACAGTATGGCACTAGGGATAAGATCACAGAAATTGGAAATATAAAAACTTGGGTACAAATCTTGGCTCCACCATTTACTGGTTTTGTGGCTTCAAACCAGCTGCTAAACATCTCTGGGCCTCTGTTAACTCATTAGCAAAATGGATATAATAACAACTACTTCCCATGGCTATAAAAATAAAATACAAGAAAAGCATAGAGAGGAGACTGCATTAACACACACATACACCTGTCTCATGACATACTCTAAATCTTGGTGACAGAAGATGCTGAATGGAAATAAAGACTATATTGAACCTTCGCCAAAACAGCCAGATCTGGAGAATTATTCTATTGTTTTAAAGTAGGTAAGGTTGAAATTGAGTTATCAAAGATAGGATTCATACTTGCACAGGCAAATTAGGCATTAGGACTAAGACATCGACTTAGGAAAAAGACTAGTTATCTCTGATTTAAAGATATCTGAAAAGAAAGAAATACCTCAAGTAATATTTTTTTTGTTTTAATTAATTAATTTGGGATTGAGGAACAATGACCCCTAATTCTAAGGCCAGAATGACCAAGAGGTTAATCTTATTTAGAGAATGAAACAGATATACTAAGCAAATATTAACTATGGCAGAAATCACTAACTGTCTTCTAATATCTATTCTCCTTTTCTTCCCCTTAGTACTAGAATCCTTTTACTGGGTACTAAGCTTTTTTTGTTGTTAGTGTCGTGAAGCAGATTCCAACTCCTAGCAACCCTGTGTACAGCAGAGTGGAACTCAGCCCAGTTTTTTGCGCCATCCTTTCACCTTCCAGCCCTCTAGCAGACAATGCTCCACTGCTGTTCATAGGGTATATGGCTACCCTGCTAGAACCTCTCTGCTCCAGCCTCTATGCAGCTAGAAACGGCCATGTGATAAGCTCTGGCCAATGAGGTGTGTGAAATTTCCAGAACACACCCTTGAAAGGAAGCTACCTACTCTTAGCCTACACTTTCCTCCTTCCAATGGGGTAGAACCCAGTCAGGGTGGTGATAAACCATCTCTGACTATGTGAGAAAGGGCTACGGTTTAAGGGAAGATGAAGCAAAAAGTACGCAGGTACCTGGTCCTTGGAACCAAATATCCCTGAATATCCCCTGAACATCAAATCAGTCTGGAATCTTATATTAGAGAGAATTCAACTTCTTCCTTGTTTAAGCCAGTCATTATTTGGTTTTGTTAAACCAGTCAAAACAGTGTCTTAATTAAGGCATTGGTTGGCTTGGAATATCCCTTCAACGTGCTTTAAGAAACGAAGCTTTTGAGATCCTACTCCCAAAGGAAAATGAAAAGGGAAAAACATTTTTCTGATTATATACTAGGTGCCAGGCACAGGTGCCTTTTTACCTACTATCTCATTTATCCTGTATCACTACCACATGATATGGGTTCTATTATTTTAATATCAATTTTATGGATAGGAAACTGAAAACCACAGAGGTTAAGTTGCTAACTCAAGATCCACAGCTAGTAAGTAAGATCTGTCTTTTTCAACCACTACCTGATTTACTTAAGGAGGTTTCTAAATAGAGATGACTAATGCCCAACTCTGGAAATTCTGATTCAGCAGGTCTAAGGCAAGAGTTTTAAATGCAAATACATTGAGAAAAAGTACCAGTAAACATAAACGAGTAAAAGGGGCCTAAAAGACACTAGAAAATTCTAAGACAAAAGTAAATGATGGGGATGAATGGTGGGGACTATGAGAACTGCAGGGCCTGTGGCAACTGGAATGTCCTATCTAAAGGGGAATTCAAATTCAAGGCTTCTTTTTATAACACTATTCCTATAGAACAAAATGTATCTACAGGTCAAATTTAGCCTGTGGACCTCCAAATTGCATGATTTTGTCTATAATCTTAAAAAAAATTTTTTTCTTTAAACAAAGCTCCCTGAATAATATTAACAGAGCAGATCAAAGGGGTATAAACTGAAAGAAGAAACTATCGGGAGGCTTGTACACTGAGAACCAATTGGCACTTGTAAAAACAGTATATTTTTAAGAAAGTAGAGATGCTTTATTGGTATCTTAATAATAAAACTGAAGTGTTTATTGAAACCAGAAGAGTGTAAATACCACAATGAGTTAGTAGCATATCATATTTTATCCTCTCAATTATAACACCATCAAGGTTCTTGTCCCCCCACCTGAGCCACCTAATTGCCATGAATGTACCTAGATTCTGCACTGTCTCCATAATTCACTGCCTAAAATACCATTCCTTGGGCATGACCTTTTATCTTTCTTGGTCACTCCCTCTAAGACTCAAACAAGTTTTTAACACCAGTCATATCTCCAATGTATGACTCTCTACCTTCTGACTGTCCTATAGCCCATGCACATAATGCCTACCCTCTTTACCTGATCATTCCACGGTCCATCAGTTAATTACTCCCTTGCATGGCGCATCAACCCACTTGCTCTTCTCTTCCTCACCCAGCTTCACTTGACAAAACCTGAAGCACAGGTTCCAACTTTTCCTCTACTTTGCACCTGCACCTGACCAGCTGAACACATCCCCAAGTTAATTTACTCCCCATTTTCGTAGATAATTATTGAAAAATTTCATCTCTCCCTCAAACCTTCAATATCTCGTCCCTATTTCTGACTTGCAGATGCTGACCTTGTTTCTGAATTTCACTGGACAGGGGGTTGGGGAGGGAGAGAAAAAGCAACGAAATGAGAACTTCCACATCCTCCAATCACCACATACATCAACCTAGCTGCATCCCTACCCATACCCTCTGCCTTATCTCCTGTTACTATGGATGAACTTCCCGAAGTTCCTATCTAAGGTTAACTCCCTCACTTGTGCAATGGATCCCACCTCCTCTTTCCTCCAGCAGTTCTGCATTTTTTTCTCTCTACTGGATCACTCCCTTCAACATACAGCATACTAAACATACTGTAATATCTTTAAAAAAAAACTTTAAAGATCTTCTTTGGACTTCCATATGCTGCTCCACTTTTAAGCTCCTCTTACAAGGAAAAATCTAAAGTCCTGTCCATATTAGCTATCTTCATTCTATTCCACTCTCATTTTCATGTTTACTACCAATCACTCCAACGGCTTCTGTCAAGGGAAAAATGACCTTCATTTGCCAAATCCAATGGTCATTTCTCAGTCTTAATCTTATTCATTTGACACAATTGCTCACTCCCTCTTCGAAACACTTCTTTGAAAGACCCCTGGGATACCATTCCCTGTTAGCTCTCTTTTACTCAGTCTCCTTGGTAGATTCCTCCTTATTTTCCCAACCTTGAATGCTGAAGTAGCCCTTTGGCTGTCATCAGACCTCTTCTCATCTCCACCTACTCTTATACCCTAGCTAATTTCATCTAGTCATCTCATCATAAATTCTATATATACCCTGACAGTTCCCAAATTGATATCTTTAGCCTTGACTGCTTCCCCAAACTTCAGACTCAGATAGCCAACTATCACTAGATGTCTCCACTTAGATGTCTAACAGGCATCTTGAACTCAACATGTCCAAAACCATATTCAATTTCCCTTTCTCCTGCAAGAAATCTGCTCTCGCTGCAGTTTTCTCCATCTCAGTAAACTGCAACTCCATTCTACCTGAAGCTCAGGCCAAAGAGAAGTCATCTTTGATCCTTCCCTATTGTTTTTACTCTACAAACAATCTACCAGCAGATATCTACAAAATCTGTCATTTCTCATTACCTCAACCCTAAAACCTTCTACAACAAAATTCCCAACTGGTCTCCCTACTTTTACCCTTGCCTCTGTACAGTCTGTACTCAACACCATAATCAAACTCGTCCCTTTAAACATTAGTTGGTTCACATGTACTCTATGCAAAACTCATGGCTTTCCATCTCTTTCAGAGTAAAAATCCAAAGTCCTTCCCATGTTCTTCCAGGTCCTGTGTGATGTGGCCTCCTGCTGTCTCTATGACCCCTTCCTCCCCTCTTCCCAACGCCAGTCCTTAACTCTGTACCAGCTATACCTGTCTCCTTGTTGGTCCTCAGACCAAGCATGTTCCTGCCTCAGAGTCTCTGCATAGTCTGCTCCCTCTGCCTGTAATGCTCTCCTCTCAAATAAACGTGCTCCTTACCACTTTCCTTACAGATTTTCACAAATTATCACCTTACTAGAGAGCCCTTCTCTGATCTCCACATATAAAAATACCACTATCCTACCTCCCTTACTCCCTAAATACTTTAACCTACTTTATACTTCTTCACAGCTCTTATCACAATATATTTCTTTGCTTACTTTTTTACTATCTGTCCTCTCCCTACCTGCCACTCAAATGCAAGCTACCTTAAGAGCATGTAGTTTGTCTGTTTTGTTCACTGTTATCTCTACAGGGTCTAATACACAGTAGGTCAATTTATCTGTCGAATAAATATGTTGAACGAATGACAGTAAAACACATCAATTTACAATCCTTAAATTGCTAAAGGTAAGAGACAGAGAAGCCAAGAAGGTCCAATTGAAGCTTCTGATTCTTACAGGGAACCTTCCTCTTTCTGTATTTTTATCACTTCTTGTTCATACTAGGCACTGGTGACATCTGTTAATGCCATTTTGCATGGTCGTTTAACATTTCATTGTGTTTACTATCTGTCCCCACCTAAGTGGACACTGTGACTTAAAGCTATATCTACAGTCCCTAATAGACTCATCCACCCCAATAGCTGGCTTAGTGCCTTCTACATACACACAGGCCCTGAATCATGATTGACTAATTTCACTGAGTACTATAAAAGCTACCTTGAATATAAATTTCACTGTTTGCTAAACAAAGTTTAGATTACCCCTTAACACAAGTTAACTGGGTTTTAGAACATGAATTCAATAAGGACTATTACATTCATGTCCCACAAATGCTTGCTGAGTTATATTTCAATCAGCCTCCAACTACAGTTCCTTACAGACATTTTATAATT
Organism: Equus asinus; assembly: GCF_041296235.1. NCBI lineage: Eukaryota > Metazoa > Chordata > Mammalia > Perissodactyla > Equidae > Equus > Equus asinus. Next base: position 143,803,241 of record NC_091790.1, on the reverse strand, counting down.
AACTTATAATGCAACTGTAGTTTATTTCTTAAAGAGTCTTATAATCAAATCTGAAACTCCCAGATGATGAAGACCAAAAAAGAAAAAAACTGAGCAAGAATTCTTAATTTCTCATTCAAGTACTTAAAATTTCTAGAAGCTTTTACAGATGAAAATTTTAAATGTAAATTCAATGCCCAGATGCCTGGTGTCTAGATACCAAAAGAGAAAAATAAATTTGACTATATATATTTTCTCCTTTACATATTTCTGAACGATAAACAAAACTATGTCTACGGGTGTTTAGTATTTCTTCCTATAAAAACTGAATGTAACCAACTTAGCTTTGTTGATATCTTGCACTTGGGTTCTATCTAAGAATCTGTTTTCAACTTGATCTCGTTTGTGAAAGTATATTTTTCCCATTTGGCATTCATCACTTGTCCATTTTTCCCATAACTTTTACAATTTAAGTATTTTACCAATTCTTAAAACACTCATATCGTATGAAGAATATGACTCTCTAAAACCAAGGTGAACTGCATCTAAATTTATCTTGTCTTCTTATGTAGCTAAATTATACTTATAAAATTTACTGAAAATATATAGCAGTTTCTCTACCCCTGAAAACACTATGTTTATATTTACCTTTTATATAAAAAATTAATACCATTCTAGCTAATGGCAAAAGAAGGCTTTATCCAAGACAGCAAAATTATCCTTTGCCATTAGATTTTACAAAGATGTAAGATATTAACTATTTATATTAAGCTTATTAAAAGTTGACATAATATTTCTTTCTGGCACAAAAATACATATGATTCAATGATTATATAACACTTTAAAAGTATCTAATTCTATTTTTTACTTTTTAACTGCATCTGTTAAAACAAAAAGAGTAAATTTATGTTAATTTACTCTGCAGCTGAAGTTCATCTTATCCAATATCAGTCTTACCTAAGAAAGTACTAACATTTGCTCTGCACGTATTTAAGAATTATCCATCTGCATTTATTATTATCTATTTCCTTAAACTTAGGTGGACCATTCCAACTTCACTATTTTAAACTTCAGTTTATAATGCAGATACAAATATGGTCTTATGGCAGACATACCAATTTTGACACTAAACAAAACTTACAAAGTTAATTCAAAAATAACGCTACAATCCCTTTAATAAAAACAGAACTGACGTATTTATCCTACAGGTTATTACTTATATTGTCCAACAAAGGATTTGAAGTGGCTTTTAAAATATGCAGAGCACAAGATAATTTTAATTACTAATTTTAAAAATTAAGTAAGGACAGTGGTGTGTGCATGTGTGTGCGTGTGTGTGTTTTTTGAAGGTGAGAGTGAATAATGGAATGAGAAAAAAAGGTAGAAAAAAATATGATGAAGTCAGATATATAGAATTTTCCTTAAAGTTCTGTGTAAGATTATAGGACTACCTTGGAGTTGTGATGATAAATGATTAAGGCCAGTACCATTTAGTCTATGGGATTTTTTTTTCGATGTAGAATGTTGTTTTCTTTCCTTGAATAATAGATGCTAAAGCCATACTAATATTTAGAGTTTAGACAAGTGATCTCTTTTGATATAAAATGTACCATAAATAAAAAATAACAATCAATAACTTTGACTAAACCATGTTCTGATTTATTAAACTTAACTCCTTATGAAATACAAAGTAATTGAGCCAATATTAACTTGACCTCTCTGACTAGGGTAAAAAAGTGAATGAGGAATAAAGCCTTGGAAAGGAAAGACTACAGAGTAGCCAGTCCCACTCTGATGAGAGAAGCTAGAAGAGAGGATGACACTATTAAAAGGCAAAGACCCAATAACTGATGTGACCCGAAGAACAGAACGCCCAGAACATTAGAATTCTACTCTGAAGCAAGGAAGGGAAAATTGAGAAGGGTGACATATTTACTTTTTCCTTTCATTATTCACAACACCTGAGTCTTTCTCTCCTTCTTTTAATGCTTGTCATAAAGATTACCTCATTTGGTCTAAGTATATGGATGTGCTACAGTGAATGGAAATAAACTGCCAACTTCTTAGGATAGTTGTGGCAAACTGTGCTGACTCCCCCAGTCATTTCCTTCCAACATATTCCTTTTTGTAAAGCCCATTTTCTTTGACAGAAACTGAAAATGTCAGATTTCACCTTTCCAACTTATCTCACTGCTAATGATGGCCATAATGAGAATGTTTTGACACAAGAGATGGCAGAAAAAAATCTACTGGAGTGAACATAAGAGACAAATTTTCATTCCTAATAAGAGAACTCTTTTCCTCTTCTTTTGCTTTGAATTCTATAATAAAAGAACAGAGTGCTTAGAGCTAATACAACAATGTTGAGACCATGAGACAACAAGCTTAAGAACTAAAAAGAAAAAGAAAAACATATTGATGTTGGTGGAATAGAAGGTTAAAGTAAAACTGGAGCACTGAACCAATGAAACAACCTCATGTTTACATTTACACCTCCTGTCATATGAGATCGTTAACATATTACAATTTAGGTCACTACAGTTAAGAATTCTGTCACTTGATGCTGAAAGCCTAGGTGAGATACAACATCAAGATGAAGAGGAACAATCAAAACATACATCTTAAAGGCCACAAGCACACTCATAATAGACTCCAAATGTGGCTCTGAGATTTCCAGAAAATTAGAGGTTAATACAGTTACATAATTCACAATATCCATAAGATAAAAACCAAACCAGTTAATAAGCAAACACACAGCTATACCTAATGTTAAGAACTGAGAGACAGAGCACTATGTGGTGTACTGGAAATGGGCTCAACATTCTCAGTTAATACAAAAGAAAAAAGTGAATAAGGTTTTCAAAAACAACAATGTAAAAAGCATGCATCAGCAAAAGGAGTAAGAGTAAGACTCAAAATAATTTTGTCCAGATATGCGTGTCTAATAATATAGCTTATATAGAATGTTTAGAGGAACTGATATTCTACATATACTCCAAATAAATCATATTTCTTAGAGTCAAACTTCAAAGAAAGGTTAAATAAGACTACATTCTTAGAGAAATACCAAGGTGAAATGACCTATTTGCTAATGTATGTTGAACAGTTAACTGAGCTGGGGCCGCAGTGAACTTCATCTAACGCAAACTAAAAAGATAAAAAGACACATGTATGTATAAACAGTTATTCCAATACCACAAGGAAATGTGCCAAGGTTATACCCTCAGGCAATGACTTTAGATAAACAGGAAATCAAAACAGGATAAATTGGAAATCAAATATGCAAAACACCACAACACAAAGCTCTGGCTTGAAAACTAATTTTACCCTAGAATTCTTTTTTTAAATAAAATCTTACCCAAAAAAAGACCTTAAATATTAAACAGCTGATCAAATAAAAGTTGACTGATAGAAGGAACCCCTCCCTCAACTTGTATTCTAATCACTGAGGATACAGTGAAAAGTAAAAGAGCACAAAAAAATCCCTGTCCTCATGAATCTATGCTCTAATGAAGGTGACAGACAAGAAACACAACAAATAAGAATCACATATATTAGATAGCAGTTAGGTATTAAAAAGAGAAAAATAAAGCAGGAAAGGTGAATAGAATGGGTCATGGGAGGGAGAGGGTTGCAACTTTAGACAGGGTGACCAGGAAAGGTCACAGTGAGAAGCAGACATGGAGTGAGGACCTAAAAAAAGTGAGGGAATGAGGAAATATGTGGAGTAAGGGCAGCCCATGCAAGGAAACAAGCACAGAGGCCCAGAGTAGGAGCTCACCTGGCACATTCGTTACATGAGCAGCGAGATGGCCTGTGAGGCTGAATGTGGGGAAGTGATTAAGTCAGAGAGGGGATGTGAAGCCAGATCACAGACAGCCTCATAAATCAGTAAGGAAATTAGCCTCTAGTCTAAATCAGACAGACAGCCACTGAAGGGTTTTGAGCAAAGGAGTGACCAGATCTGACTTCAATTTTAATGGGATAATGCTAGCTGCTACTGAGAATGTCCTCTATTCCCCAGAAAAGCACTGGCAACCCATGACCTGAGTGCCAAATCCGGCCCCGCCCGTTTTAGGAAATAAAGTTTTCTTTGAACACAGCCATGCTCATTCATTTACATATTCACAATCAATGGCAAAGTTAAGTAGTTGCAACACAAACCATAGGGCCACAAAGCCTAAAATATTTACTATCTGGCTCTTTCTAGAAAAAATCTGCCACTCTCTGCTCTAGAAAAGCAAGGGTGGAAGGAGTTAGGTGGTTATATTAATCCAGGTGACAAAGGATGACTTGGACTAGGCCAGCAGCAATGAATTTTACAAAAAGTGGACATATTCTAGACATATTTTGAAGGTACAGCTGATAGGATTTGCTGATGTATTAGAAGTGGAGTGTGAGAAAAAGTGATCTGAGTAACTGTCATAAAGTTCATACACAATAATTTAAGAAATAAAGTTACCAAATGCCTAACATAGCCACACAAAGGTATCGCTGGAGATCCCATATAAAATGTCTAACTTCAAGCAATTAACTTCTTGATGAATTCATTAAAAATTATTTGATCCACTAAGAGCCAATTCCTACCAACCCCCATCCTCCTAGCAATATTAAGGCATCAGTTCAATAGCCAAAGATCTAATTTGAGCCCTTGAAATTTAATCCATGAGCAATTTCAATGAATTAAGTCAAAGGTTGTAGAAAATAGCAGTAAAATCTATAAATAATCTTATATTGTTTCAAAGAGAATTTTCTACATAGTAACAGAGTATAACTATGTTCAAAGTACCAAAATAATATTTATCACAGAAGAAACTCCCACAAGGGTTTAGATGGCACATAAATAACCTTAAGGCTAACTGTATGATGTGAAACATAATAACATAAGCTTTAGTCAGTGTAACTGAACCTGTGCTATATAGCTCAGTTTTAATAACAGTAAGATATGTTTTGTCATAACAAGGTTCGAATATTTTAAATAAATTGGAATTTTCATAAAGTGGATCAAAAAGAACAGAAACTTCAAAAGGATCTTCACCAAAGACATACAGTACTATGTCAAAAGGCTATAAAAAGTCATGAAAAATATGGCAAGGTGTATGATGTCATTAGATGAAACTGAGGTACTTGCTCTCTTTTTCAACCTTTCTTTTACTGCCTACGTAACACAGCCATCAACGAGTAAGAAATCCAATTCAATAAACCAGTCTTTAGATATTAAGAACACAATCCCATTTACAACTGCAACAAAAAGAATAAAATACCTAGGAATAAACTTAACCAAAGAGGTGAAAGATGTGTACACCAAAAACAATAAAACATTGTTGAAAGAAATCGAAGAAGACACAAAGAAATGGAAAGATACTCTGTGCTCTTGGATTGGAAGAATTAACACAGTTAAAATGTCCATACTTCCTAAAGCAATCTATACACTCAACGCAATCCCTATCAAAGTTCCAATAACACTTTTCACAGAAACAAAGAATCCTAAAATTTACATGGAACAACAAAAGACCCCAAATAGCCAAAGGATACCTGAGAAAAAAGAACAAAGCTGGAGGTATCACACTCCCTGATTTCAAAATATACTACAAAGCCATAGTAACCAAAAAAGCATGGTACTGGCACAAAAAGGACACACAGATCAATGGAACAGAATTGAGAGCCCGGAAATAAACCTACACATTTACAGACAGCTAATATTTGACGAGGGAGCCAAGAGCATACGATGGAGAAAGGAGAGTCTCTTCAATAAATGGTGTTGGGAAAACTGGACAGCCACGTGCAAAAGAATGAAAGTAGACCATTACATTACACCATCCACAAAAATCAACTCAAAATGGATTAAAGACTTGAATGTAAGACCCGAAACCATGAAACTTCTGGAAGAAAACACAGGCAGTACGCTCTTTGACATTGGTCATAGCAGCATATTTTCAAGTAACATGTCTGACCAGGCAAGGGAAACAAAAGAAAAAATGAACAAATGGGACTACATCAAACTAAAAAGCTTCTGCACAGCAAAGGAAACCATCAACAAAACAAAAAGACAGCCTAACAATTGGGAGAAGATATTTGCACACCGCATATCAGATAAAGGGTTAATATCCCAAATATACAAAGAACTCATACATCGCAACAACAAAAAACCCAAAATCCCAATTAAAAAATGGGCAAAAGACCTGAACAGAGATTTCTCCAGAGAAGATATACGAATGGCCAACAGGCATATGAAAAGATGCTCAACATCATTAGCTATCAGGAAAATGCAAATCAAAACTACAATGAAGTATCACCTCACTCCTGTCAGAATGGCTACAATTAACAAGACAGGAAACAACAAATGTTGGAGAGGATGTGGAGAGAAGGGAACCCTTGTACACTGCTGGTGGGAGTGCAAACTGGTGCAGCCACTGTGGAAAGCAGTATGGAGTATCCTCAGAAAATTAAGAATAGATCTACCGGATGATCCAGCTATCCCACTGCTGGCTATTTATCCAAAGAACTTGAAAACACAAAGGCATAAAGATACATGCACCCCTATGTTCACTGCAACATTATATACAATAGCCAAGACTTGGAAGCAACCTAGGTACCCATCAAGGGAGGAATGGATAAAGAAGATGTGGTGTATATTCACAATGGAACACTACTCAGCCATAAGAAATGATAAAATCCAGCCATTTGTGACAACACGGATGGTCCTTGAGGGTATTATGCTGAGTGAAATAAGTCAGAGGGAGAAAGTCAAATACTGTATGATCTCACTCATAAGCAGAAGATAAAAACAACGACAAACAAACACATAGCATTGGAGATTGGATTGGTGGTTAACATGGTGAGGGGAGGGCAAAAGGGATGATTAGGCTCACATGTGAGGTGATGGACTATAATTAGTTTTTGGGTGGTGAACATGATGTAATCTACACAGAATTCAACATATATTACGATGTACACCTGAAAGCTATATAAGGTTATAATCCAATGTTATTGCAATAAAAAAAATACCAAAAACAAATAAATAAAAAAAATCAGTCTTTAAAAAAGAAAAAAGAAAGCTTTCTAGAATGCCATATAAAACTAAACTAGAAGACAAGATATGCCCAAAAACAATAGAAGTTTTAATTTAAAATGTGTTTTTTAATTAAATATACTATAACTTTACACGAATCTTAATCTATAGAAGTACAGCCATGAGAAATAGCCAAGAACTTCACTTTAACAGAATGATTACTGTCAACAGCAAACCACAGTGATATTGATTCATGCAAAGTCTTCAGATGTAACACATTTTTCAGAAATCTTTCTAATTTTCTAATTCTATAAATGTTTATAACAAGAAATCAAAAACATATGTAAATATGCTTTAAATCATTTCCCCAAAAAAAGTACACTTATCAAGATAGTGAATGGGGAAAACAGTCATATTTTTTTATTCCAGCATCCAGAATTCCTACCTAATCAATCAAGGGAGGCAGCAAGGCAAGGAAAAAGCCTCAGGGCCAGTTTCCACAAACTGCTTTATGTTAGCTTTCCCTGTAAATTTCTCCAGATTAGCTCACAGATATATAGAGATAGACTATAGACTGCAAACGATTTATTTAGTGTAACATTGTGTTTTGTGTCATTTCAATTTGAATGGCTTTAGACGTGGGGATGCACTCTCTAAATCACCATAGACCCCAACACACTCCACTGTCCCATATGCGGCTACTTCACACATTTTTATTAATTAACTGGCTACTGTCTACTCCAAAATGATGGTGGATGGTGCTATACAAAGGGACCCAAACTACTATAGTATGAAAGGCAAAGCTCTCAACAAGTTTTAAAAGAAATGGCTACAAAGAAACCTTCCTGACTATAAAGTTCAAAGTTTTCCACAAGTAGAGTAATAACCTTAGCCTACAGATTCCCTGATCCAGATATTCACCTCGGCTTTATCTGGTCTTTCGAGTCTTACTTGTATTGCCCCCCTGCACTTCTGCCCACCATGTTGACCATCTTGACCACCAGCCATGACTAATCCACACAACTCTATTATATAACTATACCTCTATGTCTGCCTAATAGCTGTAAAAACGCTCAGAGCGTATCCAGTACCCTTCATCAATTATTCAAAGTGAAACTCATCAGAATTTGAGACTGGCCCCAAAACAGATATATGTACCTAAAATATATCTGCTAGAGGAACCATTTGTTCATAAAATATTTCTCCCAAAATCTGCTCAACAAATTTTCTCCATCAGATTATCTTTTTTACTTGTTTTTTGTCTACGAAATAAAACGGATAAGGTAAAAAGCCCAACATAATAAAGATACTTTTTACATGACACCGAAAATTTATCCAATAAAAGAAGGAACATAAAAGAAGAGGCTTAGCTATTACCATAAATCCATCATGAATACACAGGAAGAATTACCAAAGAAACACTCAATTACCTGCCTAGATAAATAAAGGGTTAAAGAATCAACAAAACTTGGTCTCAACACTCCTTAACAGTCTTTAAAATTAGTGAAGACCCCAACTTATATAAGTTATATTCATAGATAGTTACCATATTAGAAATTAAAATTGAGAAATTTTAAAAATATTCCTTCATTTGTTTTAAAATAATAAGCTCATTATATCTTAACATAACATTTTTATGAAAAATACTATAGTTTACACACACAAAAATTTAGTGAGAAGAGAAGCAGTTTTACACTTCTGCAAATCTCTTTACTATCTAGATAGCTCACATAAAAGAAGATAGCTAGATTCTAAAAACTGTTTCCACATTCAACATGTTGTATGTTATATAATCTTTGGAAATCTCCACTATTGTTTGTGAGAGAATTAATAGCACTAACCTCACAGACCCCTTAAAAGAATATTAAGGAGGGCCAGCCTGCTGGCATAGTGGTTAAGTTCACGCACCCCGTTTCAGCAGCCCAGGATTCGCAGGTTCGATCCCCTGAGTGGACCTACCACCCGGCAAGCCACGCTGTAGTAGCATCCCACATAAAATATAGAGGAAGACTGGCACAGATGTTAGCTCAGTGACAATCTTCCTCAAGCAAAAAGAGGAAGATTGGCAACAGATCTTGTCTCAGGACCAATCTTCCTCACACACACAAAAAAAGAATATGAAGGAGTCCCCAAAACATACTTTGAAAACAACGGATTGCTTAATCTACAGCCAATAAACCTGGAATGAAAATTATGGAAATAAATATAATTATAAAGACATAGAAATGCAGATACTGAAGAGAGGGTAATGATTTTATTTAGAGAGTAACAGAGCAAAGTTATTACCCAAATACAATTTCAGATTCTCATATAAAATATGCTGACATTTCAACATTTTAAAACACCTTGGATTATGTTCATTTTATCTGTCAGATCTTGCTATAAAAATTTTAACGTGTTTTTCAAATGTCTGACATGCTTTATGACTAAAAAATTCATACATATTGTTTACTCTTGAAATTTTAGACCAGCAGTCTAGGCAATGACTTTAAGAATAAACTTGTAAATTTATTTTATGATGCATACGTGTTCTAAAATGTGAAGGAGTCCATAAGAAGTCTAATGAACGTATTCACAACTAAGGGCTTAAATAAACCTACCTCTTCTGCTGCTGCCTCTGAAAGCAGACCTTCCTTCTGAGCGCAGGTCACATGGAAATAGGCTCTGCACATCCCTGCATCACAGCTAATGCAAACTCCAGTTCTAGCAAAACGAGGGTCTTCACAGAAGCTACACTCCTACAATGGAGTAACAGGAAAACTCTCAGAGGAAAAGTATTTCCAGAACAAAGGGTGCATGCTCATACAGAGCAACCACAAAATACAAACAGTGAACCAACATTACATCAATACAAAGAATAACTGTAGGCAAACCAAGAGTTTATATAAAAAAAGTAATTCTCAATACATAGTTCTAATATACCAAAATTCCACTGATATAATAATGATGCTAATAATAATAATTAATATTATTTGAAGGCTTACCATGTGCTGAGCACTATTCTAAGCATTTTACACATATTAATGTGTTTACATATAAATGATTACATAGATTAATAATCATTATTAATGATTATTATAATCATTTGACACTCTATTTCACACTAATATGTGGAAGAGGTACTATAATTATTCCCATTTTACACATGAGAAAATTGAGGTGAAGACAGGTTAAGAAGTCTGCTCAAAATAACACAAAAAATAATTGGGAGTCAGTCTTCAAACCAGGGTTAACCTTACTTCAAAGTCCATGCTCTTAAATATTAAGCTATACTGACTCGAACAATATAATACTACTTAGAAAATGAAAGAAAGTAAAGAAAAAGCCAAAGAAAATTCACCAAAAAGATCTAGACAGTGCAACCAAAGAAATCATGCATTCTTTAAATATCTTTAAGAGAATTAAAAGTAATCGTAAGTAAACAATTTGGTGAAATTGGTAGTGATATACCATATAGCCAATTATTTACATTCTTTCTGTATACAAAGAGAACAACTGTATAAGTAAATGTATAACTGTTGAAGTTACCACATATCCCCTCCCAAATTTATTTTTTCATCCTTTAAACTATCTTAACCACAGAGAAAAAAAAATTAGTTTCAAAATATAAGCTGCTCTGGCAATAGGAATTTTCATAAAAGAAAAACCTACTAAATTGTGAAAGATTGCCAGTAGACAATTAAGGAAGAACTGCTTAATAAATGTATTCTAAGTAAATATGAGGGAAACATATAAAGAGGAAAATATAAGATTTTAGTAGACACTAAACATTTCATTTCAATACTATAATAGTTAGTGACTACATGCTGGGCAGACAGCACCAGACTGAGGCATCCACAATGAATGAAAACAGCAAGAACAGGACTCTGGGTACAGATGTGAAAACATTCCCAAATCCTGACACTCTACTGCCTAGTTAAGGGTCTTTTTCCAATAACCGTAGAAGGTGTGTGGTATAAAATACCAGCCAATAGTGATCTAAACATGAGATCAAAAAAGAAAGAAAGAAAGAGAAAGAATGAGACAGAGAGAAGAGAGGGAGAGAGAAAAATGGAGAAATTAAATTAAAGGATGTCAATACCATGAACAGAACCAAATTATTTAGGATAGTTCCTTGAGTTAAGTAATTTAATGTAATATGAGGAAAGTGAGCAAGGGATTTCAGAGTGAATACAATGAAAAATTTCCTGACAATAAAGTCTTATAAGACTATAGAACAATCTAACAAAGAAAACAGAATCTTTCTCAACTGCTTGAATCATTCAAAATGCTAGAGAACTAAGTAACTGAGAACAGGGGAGAAAGTAATCAGGATTAGAAAAGGGACAATGTCGTCTAGAAGAACCGTCTCAGTTCTAATTCACAACGTTGTGTGTGCTTTTGCAGATGAGCATAATTCTCAACTCCATTTCCCAAGAATACTTCAAAACAAACGCAGGTGATAATGGAGAAATCAGGTGACAACTGCACATTTAATGACTCTTCTTTTTGGTCCAGAAGTCACTGCTGGCTTCAGTTATATGAAGTAATATCTGGTTACTGTTTTTTTTAATTGCTGCTATATTTATATTGATGGTAATAATGTGTGTCTACTGAAAATGACCTAAGCTAGTCCCTTCTAGGCTCTGCGGTTGTGAATTATGAAGCTGCTATCAAAAAGTAATAACTTTCAATAGTGGTAGTCTAGGTAATTTCTATTAATCCCGCTCAGCTAGAAAAGGTGGACAAATTATTTTGTTTAAACTACAGCTTAAAGGCATCAGAGAGATAACAAGATAGCATAGAATTACGGGAGGACCAGGAAAGTAAGATCAGAGCTTGGGCCTGCTCTTCTCCCTGGGGGCTTCAGCTAGTTCTGGAGAGGGAAGCTGCAGACAGCTCAAGAGAAATTACCTGAACTTAAAGCACAAGAGTACTGGAGTGAGGGTGGGTGTGAGGGGTGGGGGTGGTGGGTAGAAACTGTCAAATTTTTAAATTTTCAATATCACAATTTTCCAACAATCTGTAAGTTCCCTACCCAAGCTTTAATACGTTACTGATGTTATTCAAGAGTCTTCCTTCCCAATTTCCCAACAGATAGTAATGGAAAGAAAATGCATCCATGCCTAATTAGTTCTAGCATTCCAGAGATGTTTGCAGTAATTATAGACCTAAGTTTAAATTAATAAGTGGGTATTTTTATCACTTATAATCCTAAAACTCAATCAATAAAAACCAATGTATAAACTATCAAGGCTGAGAATCATTTACTAGGCTGGCTATATAGTCATAAAGATAAAACCAGTTCTTGAAACCTGAGTAAACTAACAGGTGCTTCGTGTACGTTTTAATAATGTTCATAAATTCCACTTCAAAAGTAAAGTCAGAAATCAGGTTTGTATTATCCAACTGATCAAAAACAAGGATTTGGTCTGAGAACTCACTATGCACTAGGCAGTATGCTAAATGCTAGGGAGAGAGCAGTGGTATCAATTACCATTTTACCCTACAAATTATTCTAACCTCTCTACAAATGGCATGATACTAATAAGCATTTCTGTGAAAAGCCATGTAAACTAACATGTAAAAACTTTCCCTTTCAGACAATCAAAAACACTTCGTCTCACCTTGGCACCGTATTTGGAATAGTTCATTTCTGTTAGTGTTACTGGTCGTAATTTGTCAATATCTCCAAAGGCTACTCCAGGAACATACAGGGCACAAACAATGTGAACCCATCTATAAGGAGAGAAGATATGATTCTGCTATCAAACCTTTTCAAAAATGTCCACATAGAAAATAAACACAAAATATGTGCCATCTCTAATAATTACTCAAAGAATTCTATGGTCAGACCGCAAAATCTCAGACACGCAACTAAAGAATGTGAAACATGTATGGAATGGTATCATTTAGTTACAGAAAAGGGACTGCAATAAGCACTACTTTTCCAGCAGCTTAGCCAAAGCTTAGAGTTAACAACTATAATTGCCTTTCACTTAAAATTCTCTGCACTTTGCACCTACCTATTATTCTTAAACATTTGCACAACACCACTATTCAAATGAAACAAAACATCATTTTCATGTGCATGGAAAGGTATTCACATTCATTATTTTAAGTACTTTGAGAATTAAGGATCCTAATTTAAGAACTGTGAAGTTGCTCTATAGTAATTAGGTAAAATTGCTCTTTCTTATTTTTTTCTAAAAGCTGTTGGATAATCCTTAAGGACATATTTTAAAACAATTTTTGGTATGCATCTTGACTTTCTTTCTTCCCAGGTTAAAAATGACTACTAGAAAACTGTACAGAACAGTTATAACAAACAAGGAAGTCATATTTCATTCAACTCATCTGTTCACCATACAACCCGTGAACTAAAACTTACGTGCCCCACATATAAATATTTTTTAAAGTCTGAATGATCCTGCAACACTAAACAAATGCTCAAAGTTTCAGCACACTAAAAAGAAAAAATAAACAGGAGTTTATTCTAATTTTGTTTTTTAAAAACTGCTCTGAACCTTTTGAAATATATTAGGCACCCTTTCTCTGTGCTTACAACCAAACAAAATAGGGGATCACTGGATTCTGAAATTTAAACAGATCTGTATCATGTCTGTAAGAAAGAGGGTAAAAATGGGATGGCAAATATCTCTTAACCTTGTGACTATATTAACCACACATTATGCTTTGTCACAGCTTAAGAGGCTATGATTGCTACATGGTTCTATTTTGTGATGCACTATGAGTTTTAAAGGAATAAGACTAAGAATCATTTTATAGAGCTACTGACAAAAATAGTTACAAATCTTTAAAAATTATCTTTGGAAGAAAATCCAAGGTTTTGAGATTTTTCTTGATAGAATGTTTTAATCCAACCTCCCAAATGCATCCTGTGGAGTTCAATATAAAGATACACATCTTCAAAAGCAGCTGCTTTCTCAATTTAATTTGCACAGTTTTTTCATGCTCCACTGGTGTATCAAATGCCACTGTACTCTGGAGGAGTTTATCTTTGATAGGTCCAACAGCTGGCTGCGTGCTTCATACTGACCTTCTTAAAATGTGTGAGTACAAGTCACACAAGTACTACATATTTGAACTGCCATTTTGGTGTGACTGGCACACAAGTGTATCATTTCCTCCAACCACTCATGTGAGGATACCAACTTGAGTCTTTATTAAAATACATCTCAAACAGCTGAGACAACTTTGGTCCTTTTTAATACCTGTTGTAAATGATTTTTGTTCATTTGTTTAGCTGAACAGAACTTTGTAATTAAGACAAATCAAGAAATCAAAAAAGAATAATCTTCCTTGTTACTTTACCATCCATTTTGCTTGGAGCTATGATGACAGATGTTGATTGGGGAAAGGAGCAGAAAACAAGCACCACATAAAACCACCAAGAAACAAAGAGTCAGAATTGTCATTCTAGCATAAAAACTATCAATAGATTCTTTCAAATTCACAGATTTTAATAAAGCAAACTAAGTAGAAAGATACTTCTCAAAAGACTCACTTCAGAATGGGAACTATATTAACCAATCAAATTTGATTTTGAAAAGCCCTGCATCTGTAGTACCTTTACAGCATATACAACTAACTCACTTCCAGGATGCTATTTTCATTTCTTTGCCTCTTCATTCAGTAATCAATTGCTAAGTGTCTACTGGGACACCACCACAGAGGCAGTTCGGAAGTCATAATGATGAACGGCAAGTGCTTGCAACATCGGGTCTAGCGCATTATCTCTAGATGTTAGAGTATGTCTAATATTTCCCACGATCAGATTTATAAGACCACTTAAGACAGAGTAAAATACTCTAAGGAATGAAATAAAAATGCAACAACAAGAATGTACTGATGGTGTTCTCACATTAAATCACATCATCTTCTACGTAGAACTTGTGGCTCCCATCACAAACAGAGGGGAAAAAGTCTAATTAGCCCACTTACAGAAGTCAATTTCAAAACCTTTTTCATTCTTTCTTTCCCCCTGTTTTCCATTTGAAGCTGGAATACTAAACAGCTTGTCAAATCTTGGCATTTTTTCCCTTGAATCAAGCTAGTGTTACATCCTTCAAACTATAACAATACCTATAATTTCCACTATAGCCTATAGGTGAGTGTGGACATCAACACAAATAAAATGTTCAAATAGTATAAAAGAACTTTTGCCAGGCTGCACCATCAAGGGAGCTGACTACACATGTAAGATCCACAGCAGTCAATACAAATCTCTCTCTCTAAATCTAAACAGTTAAAGAGGTTTCCCTTTCCTTCACTCAGAAACAAGTTTACAAGTTGCTTTGTGGATTATGACAGCATCAAGAGACAGCTACTTTAAAGTTTTTCATTAGAACTTTCAAATTATTCACAAGAAAAAAGGTAAAAAAAAAAAATTCTCCTCCCTAAAAGGAAGCTCTGTTTCTTCCAAAGTTGCCTTACTTATTTACTACAATTTAGCACCATAAACTTCAACTCTGAGGACTCAAGAGGTACCAGAAAGAATTTAAGCAGCTGGTAGCACCAGTAGCAGCAGCAGAAGCAGCGAAAATAGAGAGACGTTTACTGAGCACGTATTAGGTTCCAAGAATTGTACTAACTGTTTTACATAAATCATCTCATTTAATCTTCTCAGAAGTGCTAAGGAAACTGATGCATAAAAAGGTTAAATCACTTGCCTAAAATTAGTAAGAAAAGACGAGCATCCAAATATAGGCAGTTTCTCTTGAAAGTACACATTTTTAATGCTGTACTAAACTTCCTAATTCTAGGCCAAAG
Source organism: Equus asinus (assembly GCF_041296235.1). NCBI lineage: Eukaryota > Metazoa > Chordata > Mammalia > Perissodactyla > Equidae > Equus > Equus asinus. The sequence continues at coordinate 143,787,478 of NC_091790.1, read as the reverse complement.
TCAGTCCAAACATAAAATAATGGCCACGTCTATGACGAGACCACAGATTCAGATCAATACAGCAAATCATTTGTTATATATTTATTTTACTTTATTTTATTTTTGGATGGGCGATTAGGAAGAAGAGGTAAGATGTTTAGCCATTTTTGTTAGACATCACCACAAAGGGTTCTCAAAGAGTCCACTGTAGATTCTATGCTAGCCCAACAATCTTGTATGACAACATTTCTCAAGGGCCTATGTACCAATTGAGGCAAAAATAAGAAAAATTAAAAAATATATTTTTTACTTTGCTACAGTAAAATTCATTAAATTTAAAAGCCTATCCTTTATTTTGGGACGAAATGTATCCTATTCCTTTCAATGTTAAATACAGGACATGATAGCGATAATTCATATAGGTTGTTTTGTTGCTCTTGTTAAAATATTAAACATGGCTGATAAAAATACTGAAAAATCCTTATGTGGCAAAATAAAAATTGAGTACCCCTTCTCATAGGGGGTGGGAGGGAGGTGGTGGGGGTAGTGATCCACAAAACACAAAAGGTTAGGAACTACTCTTATATTTCAGTCATACATCCCAGATGGTAATCTGGGGAAAACATGAAAGACGTTAATACTATTGTAATGAGAACTCAGATATGATAGTAGATATGAGTGTGAATATAGTGAAAACATGAGTCTTTGGGCCAGTGTTCAATTTATTTCCTCTCACCTCCAAATCTATCCTTCAATATCTGCTCTGCAATAATGGACAAAATACTTTTAGCATTTCTCCTCCACAGTGAGCATGTCATTAAGCTGTCTTAGCAAAAAGTGGTGGAGGGCACTGTAGGAGGAAAGGGTTTCTCAGCAGGACGAGAGGAGGACATCCGTCAGTGTACTGGCCCAGCCACATGCCATGGTCCCTCAGTGACCTCGTAAGCCTAGCCCAGAGATGTCTTTTCTGTAGCCCTCTTGACACAGACACCACACACTCTAGGCTTCACATCAGTGCCCCGGCTCCCTATGCTCAGCCACCTACTTGCGAAGAACTTCAAATCAGTTCTGGCCCAGGCAAACCAGCAAACATTTCCCAGCTGTCCAGTAGGATGCAACAACACCTTCTCCAACAAGGTCTGAACCCCCCAGCCTGGGCGAAAGGGTCATCCTTCCAAACTTGTCATTCCCTTGATACTCTCCCTCAGCCCTAGGGCATCCTTTAAACTTCTGTTATATCTTATGGTTAATCTTTTATCATGGCTTAATAATTCTTTAAATTAAACTTACTCTTTTTTTTAATGAGGAAGCTTGGCCCTCAGCTAATATCTGCTGCCAATCTTCCTCTTTTTGCTTGAGGAAGATTGTTGCCGAGCTAACACCTATGCCAATCTTCCTCTACTTTATGTGGGATGCTGCCACGGTGTGGCCTGACAAGTGGTGCTAGGTCCACACCCAGGATCAGAACCTGCAAACCTTGGGCTGCTAAAGCAGAGCATGCAAACTTAACTACTACACCACGGGGCTGGCTCCTTAACTTATTCTTTTCAAATCACCTTATGGGTTATGTCTCCTGATATACTCTTGAAGCCAGACAGATCTGGGTTCAAACTTGACTATTCACCAGCTTGTGGTCTTGAGAAAATTAAAATTACTTACACGATCTGAGCCTCAAGTAGTACACCTATAAAACGGGAACCTTTACCCATCTGTCTCATCATATGGTCATTATTAGGATTAAATGGGATTATGGGTATAAAGGCAAATGTTGATACTCAATAAATGGTCTTTCCTCCTTCCTGCTCTTATCCATAGCCTATTGTCCATTTACTCTATGCCAAGAAGATACAAAGAAGCAATCAAACGAAAGTGTGTAACTCAGAAAATCATAAATAAAAGAATAGAGTAGACAGAAGTATATTATAGAAGAAGACAGATTATAAAGCAGGCATATTAACCCAACAGAATTATGACATCAACCTTCCAGCATCTGTCTCCTTGAAAATTCCATCCTGATTAGGACACAGTTCACAGCTAGGGGAAACACCACATTTACAGGCATCACAAAACCAAGGTTCAGTGGAGTTCTCAGAAGCTGAACTCATAATAGAGTCACTCTCTCCATCAACTCCATAACAACCTAAAAAAAAAAAAGAGTACGATTAAATAGTTGATTTTTTTAAACTGATGTATAAAATCACAAAAGAAAAATGGAAGGGAAGGGAAACGGAAAAATTCTGAAAAACTAATAGGTTATGAGAACGATATTAACATCAAAACACAAAAGTGCAATCAATTTATAAAAAAATACATTTTCACCTACCACAGTACACATAATAAAATAAATGACTTTTTAAAATAGTGTTAGACCTACTGGAAAAGCATTATAGGAGGGGAAAAATTTATAGTTCTTTTAAAAATTATTTTAATAAAATAATATTTAAATATGACTTTTCATTAAAAAGAAATCAGGTTGACCCTAGAGCTATGGATTAGTAAATATTTCTTGAGCTCTCTTTGTACTGAACATTAAAATATATATAGAAGACCAGATTCACGCAAAACAAACATACAAATTTGCCTCTGATCTAATTTTGGAGGTGGCATACCAAAACACAAACTCATACAATCATAAATGCAAAGTAAGTATTAGTAGAAGGAAAATAGTACAGAAACACACACACACATAGAATTGACGGCTATAGAACAACTTGAATAGTTCAGACTAGAATCAGACAAGCTGAGTTTCATTGACAACTGAACCAACCAAACTTTAGCTATATGAGGTATTAGATCTTTTTAAACATTACAATTCTATCTTCTGTAAAAAGTTATCCATAACTGAAATGAATGAAAACAAGAGATTACTCTCTTTTTCCTCTTCTCATTCACTAAAAACTCAATAATCCGGGAGGAGTTAAATTATTTAAGCAGATAACATGATAAAAATGTTTAAAGATCCTCATGAACATACCAAACAAGGATTACTCAGCATAATTCTTTACATTTTAGAGTAGAAAATATTATCCTTCAACTATTTTCCAGTTATCAAAACCAAAGTTTCCTCATTAACCCAAATAAACATGTCTGGAAGTATAAATTATATTTAAAGGAATTATAAATATCTGTCTAAAATTTTTATAAAATCAAAAAGATTTTCCTTGATTTTGAGCTTAACAAAAGTAGATTATATCTCAAAGATGTAAACCAACATGAAATTCAGGCCAGGACATCACTGTCAATATATTGGTCCGATCAGGTTCTCATCGTTAAAATTCCTGAAACTCAATTTTGTCAAGGTGAACTCAGTGTTGAAGCAGCTCTCAGTGCCTGAAAAACCAACTAAACTTACCAGAAAATGATGTCACATCCATTATGAATAATTCTTTCTCAGTATAAAGATACCAAGAAGAATGCATTGGCACCAACAAAGTACTAATAATCATGGAATTCAATAAAGGGGAATTGAAGAGTTGAGAGATAATTTCACTCAGACTATAAAAAATCATGCTGAACTACTGATGGCTTATAATAAAAAGTATTTCTCTGGTGACTACAATAGTCACAACTCCTAAATATTTTCTTTTTCCTAAATGATGCTGGACACACACCAACTTTATATATTCCAACTTCTATTCTTCTAGAAAGGAAGACACCACCCTTACGTTAAAACATCCCTCAGAGAAACAATTTAATGCATATATAGTAGTGAAATAGATTACAACTTAATTCTAGTCCAGATGTATGCCCTCGTCATCCTTAGGCATGGGCATTTTTCTGATCTCCTAAGACATATTTATTACCTCTCAAATAGGTCACTTCTATAGATAGCCAAATATCAACTATCCCAGGACACTTCTGACCAGGTTTATTCTAAGAGGGTAGTCTTAGTGCCAAATTCTAAGGGGCACCCAGAGTAACCTCCAATAAACTGAAGACATTAGAAAAATCACTGTGAGAAACATATATAAGCAACAATCATCTCTCAAAAGGCTTCACGACTTAGACAAGTTTATATGCCCCAATGTAAGGTCATGTGATTATCTGACCTGGTTATACACTACACAGACAACAGGAGCCTAAACTGGAAAGCGCCTTGTTACAACCACCAAAGATATCCAAATTAAAATACACCACTACAGAAATAAATACAGAGTCAAACAAATCACTCAGGAAAAAAAAGAACCATATACAACAAGTAAATAATTTTAAAGTATCAACATTAATTTACCAGATGTCATTAACAGGTCAAGAGTCATGTATAAGTATTTTATTCACACAATATTACCACTCAATATATATTATAATTAAAATAGCCAAGTAGGCAAAAAACTAAAGTTGATTTGCAACTATAACTTACATAAGTTGCCTCAAGCAAGTCCCATAATTACTGTCATCCTTATGCTATACAAAGACTTTATAATAGTGAAACTTAACATAATCTGAAAGTCATATGAAAGAATGCCAAAGAATGGATTTTAAAGGAGCTAGCTACAGTACACAAGATAGCAAAGGAATCAAAACTCATTAATTTCTTTAATATCATTAAATTGTGGCTGTTAATCATCATCTTCATCACTTCTGTTTAGATATATGTTTTAAAATGACAAATCGTAAAATTAAAAGGAAACAATTTTCTTCTTGGGAGCAGCTATTATTGATTGTCACCAATAAAAGAAAATTTCTTGGTAAAAGCAACAGTAAGCAAAATGCTGTATTCAAAGAAAAATCATAAAACAAAACAATAAAAATAGTCAATCTATTTTCTCAAAGGGTTACACAATAATACAAGGAAAAAATCTATTTTCTTTACAAAATAACGTTCTGTTGAAGCAAATTCTTTCATCTGTCTTCACACAAAGTAGGCAATTACTAAGATAATAAAACCCCAAGGGGCTATCCTTTTTATTTATTTCATTCAACAAAATCAAGGTAAATCACAGCAGTTCACACTTTAGAAGAAAGGAAATTTTCAATTCTATTTTTAAAGAATATACTACACACAAGCAAACATTTGCACAGAGATTAAACTACCTACAAACAACCTCAAGAATGATTTCTAAGGGACTCTCCTAGGAAATTCCTACGTTGCAACCTGTTCTTTGAACAACCAGCAAGTGGGTAAGTATTTCTTCTTCAGCTTCACTGCCCCTGAAAAATGTCCCACACCGTTATTACCTTTAGAGAGTTCTTTCCTTGCCTTTCACCTGCCACTTGTCCCATCTTTCTCTGCCATAGCTGTTGGGTTTACTCAGCTCTAGACCAAAGTTCCAGCACTTTATATCCACTCTAATCCATTTTAATTAATGACTAAATACATTTTAAATTCTTTTTTTCTTTCTTCCATACAAAACAGAGTTTACACTATCATAAAACAATGTTTCTTCTCTTCTACCTATGAGTAGAATATGCAAAAAGTGCATCTTCAATATGATTATGGAAAAAAAGTTTACTTATATGAGTAAATATACAAAACAAAAAATCTATAGATATATAAAATCCATTTCATATGGATTAATCATGTTTTCAAATGAGTAAACATAGAAAATGTGTTTCTATGACTATCTAATTAGGATTAACCTCTGAGTAACACCTGCAACCCACACAAATCGTATTTAAGAAAAAACAAGTGCCAGTCTGGTGGCGTAGTAGTTAAGTTCACACCCTCCACTTTGGCAGCCCGGGGTTTGTGAGTTTGGATCCTAGGCATGGACCTACACACCACTCATCAAGCCATGCTATGGTGGCATCCCACATTGAAGAACTAGAAGGACTTACAATTAGGATATACAACTAGGTATTGGGGTTTTGGGGAGAATAATAAATAAATAAATAGAGAAGAAGACTGGCAACAGATGTTAGCTCAGGGCCAATTTTCCTCACCAAAAAAAAAAAAAAAGGCATAAAAAAGTGTATATATATATATATATATATGTAAAGTGTTTACAATTATTTTGAATTAACCAAAGGTATAGATAATCCAAACCAGTGTAAATTTTCCCCATTCAACTTGTCACAGGGGACCAGAAGACCTGCCTGCAGTCTTCCACCTTCTAACTACGTAACTTGGGACAAACCACACCTCTAAGACTGAGTTATCTCATCTGCAATATGTATTTAATAACATCTATCCCAATCATCTCTCAGTATAGAAAGGAAAAAAACAAGAACACACAAGCTGCCATTTAAAAACTTACAACACTTTTTCTGTATTTAACATCCTACCACTAGATCTGATTATAAAAACTACTAAAAGAAAGATCTTAAAGTGAGTAATATTGTTGTTTATGAGAAAAGAAGAACTTATAACACGCACAATACCTGTCACAAATATATCCTAAAGCATCAAGGAACCAGAGTGCCTGCTGACTTATAAAGTACAAACGGTTATAACTTGAACATACTTTACTACTCTGTAAACACTCATGAGGGTGTATTTTTGCATACATTAAGAAATGAAAATGGGCTAGGGCTAGGCTAACAGTAGACTTAAAAATAAACAAATGTGGGGGAACATCTCTTAGTAGACCTTACCTCATCTAATGCATAGCAACTAAACTTAAGGATAACAGCTGGCAAGTGCACTACCTAATGCTCTGGCATTAATGACACATATCTGACATTTTTCTTCAGACACGGCGCAATCAGTATATCAGGATAACTGACATCACAGTCAGTGGCACCCGACTATTACAAGTCAGTTACAAGATCTTGTCACAAAGGTGTTTACACTAAGTGACAGGTTGGAACCCTTCAATTTCAAAAAGAAAGAGATTTATCTAGATTTAGATGAAATGCATATTCAGAAAAGTAATTAGACAGTTATTGATTTAATAAGCAACATTTGGAATATTATCTTTTATCAAAAATCTCAACTTAAAAGCTCTCTTAGTTATGATACTTAAAGAGCACATTTTAAAAAAAAACAAGGAGGAGAAGGAAAAGAAAGAAAAGACAAAGGAAACACACCAAAACACTAACTATGGTTGTCTGGATAGTAGTACTATCAGAGAAGGTTTTCTTCTTTCTATTCCAGATTTCCGACATTTTATTTAATATTCATGTATTATATTATAATGGGCAAATAGCTTTCTCTACAATAAAGTATTCAAGAAGTTCAGGTTTAACCATGAGATGTTTAAGGAAAAGTTGCATGGCTGACTTAACAATGTGAAAGCCTGTCACCTGAGCATCTGGATTTAAAAAAAATAAACAAACCCTAGCAACAGTAGCTTCCTGTTATGCTTAACAAAATTTTCCTTTCTCTGGACTAATTAATTTTAGATAAAAATTCATTTTGGAACATAAAAAGTAGTAGAGGAAGATCTATAGATGTGACTGTACAAAAAATGAACATTCTAAACCATGAAAAATACCACAAAGTTAAAAGGTACAGCATAGGGGGGAAAAATATTTGCAAGGATGGAAAACATTCATAACACCTATAGTGGACAAAGGATTAACATTCAAAAAAGAATTCTAATAAGTCAATGAGAAAAAGACAAGTAAAATTACTAAGAAATGACAAAGGAAATGTACAGCAAGTAACAATATAAAATGCAATGGCCACAGATACCAAACCTTGCTCATAATAAAGTGAACTCATATTTTAATAAAGAGATAGTATCCAAAAGATTAAAAGAAAATTTACTACAATGCAGTGTAATCAAGTAGTTCATACATTGTTGGTAAGAACATAAGTAAAGTCTTTATAGGACAGTCTGGCAAAGTTTTTTCCAAGTTAAATGCACTTATCTTTTGATTCAGCAATTTCACTTCTAGGACTCTATCCTACAGAAATTATTACATGAATATATGATACATATTTGTTAGCACTATATATAAGTAAAAACTAGAAACAAAAATAAAAGTAAATATATTACGGTTGAACCATTCTATAGCTAACTATGCACCCCATTAAAAAGAATAACAGATCACATGAAAAGAATCTCAAGATTAACAGATGAGTGAAATAATGCAAGTTGCAGGAAATATCCCACGGTATTTATTTCATTTATTTAAAGAAACAGAGAGAACATGCATGCATATGTATGCACACATGAGCCTGCCTTGAAGGGGCTCTCACTGGTCAAATCTGGACAATTTAAGAATCAGAAAGAGCCATCAGGTTATAGATGATAACATATGAGCCCACAGTAATACTGAAAGGGAAAAAGGGGGAAGAAAAGTTCTTTGCAAGACAAATGCTGCCTAATAAATGCAGAAGGAATGACAGAATTAGAAAATCCCCATCTTGCAGCCAAGAATATAATAATCGATTCTGGCGAGGATGCTAAAACCACCAAGTAGAAGGCTGTTGGGGAACAGGATATTAACAAAGTCTCCAAGTTACTATCCCACAGACTACTTATTAATTACAAAGAGAAAAAAAGCTTTAAAATGGAGAGGTTTGATTGACAGCACTGTAAATATCACCAATAATGCAATAAACTGGCATTGTAAGTTTTCTGATATGAGGAATCGCAAGTAAACATCACCAACATAGTACTCTTACCAAAAAAATGTTTTAGACTGAATCTAATCATGAGAAGACAATCAGACTAATCTAGATTGAGGAACATTCTGTTGATACAAATAATCAATAACCAATCTATAGATTAGAAAGATAAGGTGATGTTTATCTGCGCCAAGTTGAGGACTAACCCGGAAGTGCAGTCTCCAGCAGGAAAGAAAGCACTCAGGAGAAGCGTGACTTCTAGCATGTTATATACTGCTTCAGAACAAGGAACATACATCAAGCATGACAAGAATATACATATATATTTTTTTTTTTCTTGAAATCAGAAGGAGATGTTTTGCTGCAGTTTAGCATGTCACAGCAGGTCAACTTGACCTTGGTTTTCTAGGAAGCAAAGCTTATCTTCAAAGAAGTGCTGGTTATTGGCATCAGACAGAGGGAGATATTCATCACTATCTTTAAAGAGCACATTCTTTGCTTTGGGAAAATGTTTCAAGCAGATGTACAATATGTGTTTGGAGGGCCATAAGTCAGGCTGCTCTGGGAAAAACAAGTTTTAGGCTAATCAGAATTAAACCAGAACAGCTTTCCCATTTACCTTAGTATGTGAAAACTTATTAATCTTATTATTTTCATCAATTCTACAAGACATTCTAAAGAGTGGCTTAGACTCTTCAACACATCGACGTCATGAATAACACAAAAAGAAAATTTGTTCTAGATTAAAGGAGACTAAGCGATATGATACCAAATGCAACGCATGATACATGAATGAATCCTGGATGGGGAGGCGGGTGGAATCATGGTGATAATAAAAGTATAGAGGTTACAAGAGGAGTTTGCATATTATTGACCATTACATTTTTTAAAAAATATGTTTGTGCATGCACATGAAAAAGCAAGAAAAGTCTGGAAGAATACACACCAAAGTTTAGAGCATGTTTATCTCTAGCTGACATGATTATGGGAGATGTTTTCTTTAGCTCATTTATATTGATATGTTCTACAGTGAAAATGTATTTATGTAATAAAACAATGTTCAATGAACAACACCTATATGGAGGGTGAAGGGTACCAGAGAAAGAGAGGTGTGAATACAGACCAAATTGTTAACAGTGATTCCCTATGCAAAGAGAAGTAGAATTGAGATGGAGAGGGTGACAGTAACAAGGTCCTTCACTGTTCTACGTTACATACTTCCCTACTTGCGATTTCTATAAGTATCTATTCATATATTACCTATATTTAAGAAGAAATATTTTAATGAATTAAAAAAGATTTCTCAAACTTCTTAATAACAAGAAGAGAGTGGTAAAACACAGACTTAACACCTATATACTGAGCTTGTATTCGTGGAACATAAGGAATCTGGGTAGAGGGAAGAGCGTATGTGAAAGCCCCCAAACACTGGAGACAAAGGTAAGTCGTTCAAATTGGCAGCGTATGGAATCTAAAAAGAGTCCTGCCGTGAGCATGGACTTGATTCTAAATGGAAGAATGATTTTCAAGAGGGGATATGAACAGAGAGGCATTTCAGAAAAATCAGCCCTGAAGACAGTAGGGGAGCTGCAGCAAGAAGAGGCACATCTGTTCAGAAAGCACCACCCCAGCTCCCACCTGCCTGGACTCTCAACCTTCTACTGGCTCTGAGACCACTGTTTTTTGTCCTCAGAGTTTTGCTTTAGTCCATTCTTGCCTGTGCTTGCCCCAAGCACTTGGAGAAAGAAAAAGTCTTAATTTTTAAAAACCTCTTTGTGAGTCTAATATCTGTCTTATATCAGAAAGTATAATTTATCCTACATTGCCCTGGCTCCCCGCCATGACCTACACTGGCAGCAAGACATCCACCCACACTGCAGAATTGCTTTTCTCCCTCAATTTTTACTTCCTTCTAAACCCATGCCTCTCAAAGGGTGATCTTCCCCACCTCCTGCATGAGAATCTCAAGGAAGCTTTTAAACCTGTAGATATTAGAGCCCCACCCCAGACCTACTGAATCAGAACAAACACCTCAAGTGATACTGTTCCATAACAAAATCTGAGACCGTTGGAAAAAACGTCAGACTACTAGAGAAAGCATCTCTATTACTAAAAAGCATTAATATTTATTTTGTACACCACCCAAATATCAGCCACAACCATGGCAGAAACAAAGCATGCAGCACAGTTAGACTCTGACTACACATAAAACACAGGAATTTAGCAAGATATTCGTAGATTACAATGCATCTGTAGGTAAAGTGGCTTCACTCGTTCAAGACTATACCTCTAAACAACTCTTTATCTCTAATTCACGTGACTGGCAACAAATAGAACAAAAAGTATTTGCCTTGATCCTTTACCACAGGATAAACAACCACAAACCCATCAAAGTTTTCCTTCACCTTCTCTTTAAAAAATAAATCAGATTATATCCATTTTATACATACACAAAATATCTCTCAATCGTTTGACAGCCATTTCTAAAAATAAACAATGTTAATGATTCTGTGCTGAAAATATTTTTCACAAGAAATATAATTTGTACATACAAATACAAAGTAATCTTACCTTAGACAAGTTTATTTTAACAAAGAGTAATATAATGCTCAAGGCAAGAACATAAAAGGAGCCTTGAAAAAGAGTGATTGCTAAATGCAAGGAAAAATCCGGGTTAACAGCCTATAAAGGAATTTAATAGTATGAAATACGGTAAAAAACAATAAATATCTTAAAATTTCACAGAACTAAAAAGCAATAAGCTAAATACAATGTATTCAGTACTATATATTTTAGTGCAAGGAAGTGACTCATGAGTCACCTATTTCTATCAATACAGAGTATGCTGCACTCACTGCACCCATAGCAAAGAATCTACAATTCACTTAGAAAACTTTACTTGATCTTATTGCATGTCTTATCTCCCCTACTAATATATAAGCTGTTAGACAGCAGAGATTGTATCTATGCGTCCTCCAGTTTCCAAGCACAAAGTCTTGCATTTAAATATTTATAGAATCAAAGTAACAAAGACATTCATTTAAATAGCAGTTCATGTTTACATTAAATCCATAGAGAAAGGTGTGTTCCTCAAATCTCTCCCTTCAATCCTCCCTAGGTGGTAACAAGAGCAACACTAAAGAGGCAGAAACACTGATGGGCCCTAAGAAGATAGTAATAGGTAAGTCCAGGCGTGGGTTGGGGGTAGAGGGTGTGAAATGATGATACAAAAGAGAACTTTCAGTGGGGTATGTAAATAATAGCTATTGCTAACGTCAATATAAGGTAGGTCCAGGAGGCACTCACACATTAGAGCCCTTTGTCTCTCTTAGTCCTGGGGTATAGAGAACTAGTAGGAGCCCCCGTGATTCTGTCAATCCTTTCCCCTGGTGCTTTAGAATTTGACCTCCGGTTAAGTTTCCACCTCTGTTCCTCTGAAAACCTAATAAGAATAGAACATCCACTGCATTACTTGGAAGTACTGCTTATGATAAAAATGCCTCTCAGTGGCAGACTGCATTTGAACTGAGAGGAACTATAAATGCCTGATCGGATACCTGACTTGGGCTTCCCTGAGTGTACTGACTCTCGTAATGGGGTATGTCTCTTGAACACATGACTATGGCACTATTACAAGATATGCTGAATCCTGTATAGGATGAAGCTTCCACTTCAGGGTGACGCCTACAGCCACCTAATGCGGATCTCATTACCTGAGCTGTCACTTGGTGGAGCAGGGAGAGTCCAAAGCAGATAGCTCCCAGATAACTATGTGAGCTGCCTGCTGTAGAGACTGCTACAGAGACTCTCACAAAGAGGAAGCCATGAGGCTTCCCTGCTGGAAAGCTGTGTTTTTTCTGTTCTATCCTTTGGAGTAAACTGATGCTGGATGTGACCAATGCTAGTCTTGAAAATCTTAAAGTGGAAATACCCTGGTAAGCATTGCAAAGCCACTCCTTTATGTTATCAATGGAGCCAACAGTTTAATGAACATATGAAACACCTTGGGATCTTGCCAAAATACAGATTCTGATTCAGAAAGTCAGGGACCTGGCCTGCAAGTCTGCATTTCTAACAAGCTCCCAGGTGATACAGATGCTACTGCTTAATGCTATGGATCCATGGACCACACTGAGTATCAAAGCTTTAAAAAACTACTGAAATAGGTTAAGAGTGACATTTTAATTTAAACGTTAAATGAGGTCTCGAACAGTTTTTAAACCTTATTTACTTTAGATGCAGCAATAGTTCATTTACATAGGAAGAAAGACCTTAAAAATTAAAATAATTAAGTAGTCATAAAAGCTCCTATTTGGAAAAGTAAGTAAAGGATCGACACTTTACTTCTGAGAGGCTGCTGACTCCATTTTGGAGGAAGAAAGACAAATTAAAAAGGATTAAGAACATAGTGTACCTAGGCAGAGACAAAAAACAAAACACCTATGTTACCTGGTCAAGGTCACCTGTCATTACTTCTCATTTTTTCAAGCCAGGTTCTACTAACAAAGGCTGGCAGCAGTGCATAACAATGTCAGTAAGACTCTGATGACCCAAAAAGGCTCCAGGAAATACATCCACTGATTAGGCTGCGCATTATTATATTGAGAATTATCATCGTTACTCTTTCCCGGAAGAGAAATTCAATCTTCTAACCAAAGGTTATTAAGCAGGGTTTTTATTGGTTTTTTTCTTTTTCTATTAGTAGTCTCGGCTGATTTAAAGCTAGTGAAAGATAAAAGTTCTTCGTAGATCTACTAATCGATTTAATTTCTTGCTGATGTCATCCAAATATTACTAAAAAATACTTAAATGGAAAGTCAGGAGTATGTCCATATCAAAACAACCCCTTCTCAAACATACTACTCAGTGATATCTGGTAAAGGAATCCTTTGGACCAGTAGTTGAACAAAAATGACTTAGAGGAAATTACATTAAAAAGGACACAAATACCGTAATTGATATATTTACTGACAAACATCCTGTAACAATTTTATTAGAATACTATATTAATCACTACTTTAATTCATTACAACAATTTTATTAGAATACTATATTAATCACTACTTTAATTCATTACATTTATGAAAAATACATTAATGTAAATAACACTTCTCTTCTAAGCCAAAACAGATAATTTAAAATCTCCAAAACTCGGAATCTTTGAAGCTATTAGTTCTAACTCTACTAAGAAAGTGAGAGAGGAAAGAATTATATAATAACAATCATACAACAGAAACTCCAAAATTAATAAGAGAAATGGGAAATTAGTTATACTAGAGGAAGAAAACAGTAACATTAAAAAAACAAGATTCATGGGGCCGGCCCAGTGGCGCAGTGGTTAAGTGCGCACGTTTCACTTCAGCGGCCCGGGGTTTGCTGGTTTGGATCCCAGGTGTGGACATGGCACTGCATGGCAAGCCATGCTGTGGTAGGCGTCCCACATATAAAGTAGAGGAAGATGGGCACAGATGTTAGCTCAGGGCCAGTCTTCCTCAGAAAAAAGAGGAGGATTGGCAGATGTTAGCTCAGGGCTAATCTTCCTCAGGGGAAAAAAAAAAAAAAACAAGATTCATCGTTAACTTTGAAAATATCTACGGTTCACAGAATTCACAATACTACCAACAAAGCAACTATAGTACAACACAAAGATTCACCTACAGAGGAATAAAACTATTGCTTCCCTATTTATTCAGTTTTCCCTATTTATTTATTCCACATATTAGCATGCTCTCAAAAAGCTTACAAAGCATTGCACTCAGGAGCACTAATTTCCCTCTCCTTGTCTTCCCTTCTTCCTTTTCCCATAATAAAAATAGCTCTCCAATTCTAATGAGTTAGTTTTGGAAGACAAATGAGCAATTATTAACATCTGCTGAAAAATACTTCGAACTTAAACCACCATCAGAGCCAGTTAAATGAGTTACACAAGAAAATATGCTACAGGACTTTACAGACACAACTTGCTTTTGACCTAAATGGAATTACCACTCAGCTTCATCATCTTATTTGTCTGCCGTGACTGAGAAAGACTTTTTGGCTGTTTCTAAAAAATCAAAGCTATCTTAGAAAGAAGGTAGATTTGCCATACCTGGCTATTCCTCTGAAGCACAGGTTCCACTGTGAACCTTTAACAGCTCTAGGCATATCAGGGAACTAATGGGGTGCCCTTCCATAAACCTACATTCATTTGAACAATGAATCTACTGGGAGAGAATTCATGTGTATTAAGTAAAAGTCCAAAGGGCACAAGTCTGAATCAAAGAAAACAGGACAGAGGAGAGGGTGCTTTCTGAATTGTACGTGGTACTGGTCCCCAGTGGACTCAGGCCTGAGTCCTAAAGGAAGGAGCTACAGTAAAATAGTTGCTTTACTATTACAGCTGTGGGATATTGAGAACACAAGGCCTCAGCAGGCTGGGTTCCAGGAGCAAGAGACAACCCCTCAAAGCGATGAGGAACTATACAATCAAATACCTCCAGGGACCAGGCAACTCACAAAAATGATTAAGTGATGTGGGAGAGGACTGTGGTGAACTGGAGACTGCAGGCCTCACCAGCAGGGGGCAGCCCTATTCAGCTCCAGCAGATTGTCGCCCTAAGAGGGTGAAAATCTACTGCTGCCAAAACTTCAAGAGAAGCCTGAAATCCAAAATGTGTAAAATAAAATCTCCCAGGTTTTAAATGTTAGCGACCAATTCAATTGCTTAAAAATACTTTGCTGGCCTTAAAAATACATCCACAGTCAAACTCATGACCTATGAAGTGGAGCTAGCGCCCTCAGCACAATAGGTCAACAGTACTGGTCATGCCTGCATCACACGTCAGCAATGACATTCATAGATATAAGCAGTGGTAAAGTATTTGTAATCATCAGGGGTGAAAAATACCACAAACACTGGCAGCAGAGCAGCTACTTTTGATGTTCACCTATTCTGCACCTGCTCCAAGGAATCTGAACCAAGCCTAGAGAAAAAACACACATACACACAACCATGTTGACTGGTCTCAGTTTATATTCATTACCACTAATCTCGAGTGGTCCCTTATTGCTGTCTGGCAATAATATATATAATACATAACATGTGTAAATATATATGTATGTATATACACACACAATATTATGTATATATTTCCCCAAATAACTATTTTACACCAAACTCTCTCTCCCCAAATCTCTAACAGCTCCCCATCTCCACTCTGCTAATGACTTTGCTTCCTACTTCACTGAGAAAACAAGCAGCATTTGAAAAATAACTTCCACATGCTCTGATCACCACATCTAACAACCTACCTACATCTGTATCCACATAGCCTCTCTTCCCTCCAGTTACTATGGCTACTCTTATGTACTCAATCTCTCTACTTGGTGTTGGATCCCATCCCCTCTAGCGCTGTACTCAAAGCCCTTGCTCCAGTAACTATACCTCTTTCTCTCCTTACACCATCAATTGTCAACTCTCCCTGTTTGCTGGTCACTTCCATCAGCACACTAGCACGCTATATAACCCCTGCATCTGCGGTAGGCAGCCTCTAAGACGGCCCCCAGTGATCAGTGTCCCTGGTATTAACCTTCTTGCAATGACCTCCCCTACATTTGACTAGGGATCTGTGTGAACAACAGAATATGACAGAAACGGTAGGACATAGTGTGTCAACTAATCCCATATCCTTTCACTTGCTTCTCTGCAAGTATTTCACATTTATTTAATAAACCATGTGATATGAACATTTTGTCAGTGAGCCTTTTTTTCCATAACCTTTGGGATAACTTGCCTGGTAGTATACTTGGAGTACACCACTGCATTAGGGTAATTTCCCACATGACACAGGTCTTCATCTGACTCTAAAAACAGTATTTGAAGTTACTCATTTTCTCTTTTTTGAAACATTTTCCTTACTTGTCCTCTGGGTCACTACTCAGAGTTCTCCTTCTATCTCACTGGCCATGTGTTCTTGAACTCCTCTGAAGTGCAAGAACCACTTTATTACTCTCTAGATAGCACAGCTAGACTCATAGCTTTAAATAACATCTTCAGGCTGATGAGTCCCAAATTTATATCTCTAATTCCAACATCTTACCTACCCTCTAGACAGTGTGAAAATGAACATTTACTATCTATCTTAAAACCTATTCCTCTCTTGGATCACTGCAACACGTCTCCAAAATGGTCTCCTGATTCCCACCTTAGACCCACTTCAGTCTACTCAAGTCAGCTGTCAGTGATCCTCCCAAAGCATAAATCAAATCATATTAATCCTTTGTTCAAAACTCATGTATGTCTTCCCATATCCATCACAGTAAAACCTAAAATCAGTACTATGACCTCCAAGGCCTCACCTGGCTCGCCCCCATCTCTACCTCCACCATTAACCAGCTCACGCACTTGGTTCTAGCCATGCTAAGCTCTGTGCTATTACCAAAACAGTCCAAGCATGCTCCCACTTCAAGATCTTTACACTCACCACTCCCTCTTCCTGCAGTGTTCCTTCCCCAAATATTCACATGGCTTGTTCACTCACATCCTTCAGGTCACTGCTCAAATATCATCTTACCAGAGAGGATTTCCTCATCACCTTTTATAAATACAAACTTCTACCTGCTCACTCAAGCACCCCTATCCATAGCATTCCCAATACTCCTTGTCCTGCTTTATTTTCTCCACAGTCCAAACCACCACCTGATAGATACGTAATGGTTTATTTTTTTCATTGCCTGTCTCTCTTACTAGACATTAAGCTCCGTGAGGTCAGCAATTTCTACATTCTGTTTATTTTACATGCCTGAAATCTACAGAATGCCTAGCAGACAGAAGGAATTCAACAAACACTACTGAAAAAATAAATGCATCACAGTAACAGGAGACATTCCCACAGTGAACCTTAGCAGCAAGAGAGGGCTGCTTGACATGAAGGCAAGAGGATTGCTTAAAGGAGCACAGGCCCCTCAGGTCCCACAAGCTCTGCAGACTCCCAGAACTATTTGAGAGGAGGACTGCAATACCACAAAAGCAGGTAAGGGCAAGGCCACAGAAATATGGCTTTGTGGCCCTGATAGGAAAAAATTCACAGGAAAAAATAAGTTCACCACAGAGAAACCTGGAACACACTCTCAACCAAGTGATCAAAGTAACATCACCAGTGACTGGACAAATAAAGTTCAAAATTAAAAATTAAAACTATGAAAGAAGAAACTGTAATATCACTAGACTTAGAATGTAACTTCTTAAATAATGCGCTCTACTGGACTAAAATACGAGACTTTTTCCTACATCTAAATTTCATTTAAAAACTAGAAATAAATAAATAAGTAAGGCAAGCAGCCATGATGTAAAATATCATAACACTGACTTTCAAAGAAACACTGTGACTTCCAGATAATATTTCTATTATTAATAAATAAATTATTAATAAATCTGAAAAAAACACCCATCATACTTTGAGGATTCAGTATGTCTTATTTCAATTGAAATATCATGAAATATTACAGAAAAACCTTAAGAGTAGTACAAATGTAAAAGGGCTAAACTTATTTATTTAAATTCAGTTGTCAATTAGCCATTTCTAAAAGGAGAAAAAAACAAAGCAAAATTACCTTCATGGACTGTAATGCCACAATTGTCACACTGAATTATTTCATCAGCATCCTCACTATTATCTCCCAGACAAACACAGCAAATCAGAATATGGTCCATTTTTTGAGAACTCCAGTTTTGACTCTTCTCAAGAATCAGCGAGTCCTATATATTAAAATATATCAGAAAATCACAAATTAAAAGGGAATTTAATAAATAAAATTCTCACTTTAAATTATTTTATGCACTTCCAAAACTATGCCACATTCTCCATTCTTTTAGTAATTTCAAAGTACACTACATTTGAGAAGTACATCTCTGTCCAAGGACCATCTAAGCACCCTCTCTCTAATTTTTCACTTCTCTGCAAGTCTCATATTCTCACCTCTAGGAAATGAAAAAGCAAGCAGTTAACTAACAAATCTTCATCTGTTTGCCATTCTGGATTATAGTCTGACCCTTTACACTAAGAGAAAGCAAAAATTAACCCACAAGTAATTATTAATCCTATATATGGGTTTAAAAAGTGTAAGACATGGTTCCTACAGTTAGGAAGCTTATAATCCTACCTTGGGGAGACAAGACACACATATATTAAACAGGAAAAAATCAATTCAAGATAACATATAAGCGAGTATGTATGTGACAGCATAGTTACAGACTCTATACTCCTTACATGCTGGGGAATTCAATAGTTGCAGGGTCATCAAACTACTGGCTGATAGACCCATGAGAGCCCACATAGGTCTATCTGTGTATACAGGTACAGAAAACCATCTAAAAACAGACCCAGCTGACTAGCTGCTAGAAGAGTCAGAGTACTCTCTTAGGTTTATGTCAAGAAATGTCTAGTGTAAACTGATAATAGAGATACCTAATTATAATATAAAAGGAGAAAGGAAGATGTATTAATAAATAAATACAAAAAGATAAAATTTCAAGAAAGGGACAAAATGGCTTCTTTTAAACTTTCTGCATCATAGATTTAAACTTTAAATAAATTAACAAGATAATGAACAGATTTGGCTTAGTATTACATATAGTAAAAGATGGCACTTGAGTCTATTTAAGAACCTAACCATATTCGGAAACAAAATAAATTACCTCCCTATCATACATTCAACATATTTTCATATTAATGTTTTTCATAATTTTATATTCTTTTAAACTGACCAATATCCAAAAGTAACCTTTAGAGGCATCATTTCAATAGCAATTTGTAAATGACAATTGAATGACACTTGAATGTCACAATAACATTCTTGAAATATATTTTCTGTGTAATACATCTAAACTTGTAGCTGGTCTGTCAAAACAAATCAGAAAAGAATACAAAAGTAAACAAGGAGGCAATGTCATTTCTCTTGAGAATTCTAGTACTTTAAAATTTTATATTTTGCTCCTCTTTGTTATAAAACCAAACAAAATAGTTTAGAGGTTTTGGACATGGCTAGCAAATAAAGGTAAACACTTTCTAAAAAGAAAACTCACATTTTATACTACTTTGGTACAGTGAGCAAAACAAAAATCTGCCTAGGTTTCCATCCCATTAGCCATGCTTCAACGTAACAGCATTTGACTTAAAGTCAAATGTTCTTGGGTTTCATTCCCAGCTCTCACTTAAAAGCTGTTGAATCTCAAAGCTGCAGTTTGTCATCCGTAAAATTGGATGATAAAAATACTATCTATTTCAAGAGGTTGGAGTAAGAATTATGAAGAAAATCTATGTCAAAAATGTTCCCGATACGTGCTTGGTACTCAAATGTTCAGTCCCATTCTCCTTTCCTCTGTTATTTCTGGTAGGTGGTTCAAGAAGAGAAACCATTTATTACCCTGGGGAATCTTCCTTGGAACTCCCAAGACAAAAATTATAAGACTCAATGAGCACTGCTGCTTTAAATATTTTCCCATGGTAAGTCCAAAAAATACTTTTTTCTTAGAATACCACATGGAATTTAAAAAATCACAGACTAGAAAAAAACCTAGTGAACAACCTGAGTTTGATGACTGAGAGGCTACTCACGTTTATGGGCTCTGCCAATACTCCTCTGGAGGAATTACAATTAATCAGTCCTTGAAAAAAAGGTTTACCCATGTGCGAAATAAATAAACTTCTATGGGTCAGAAAAACTAGTAGCAACAGGTGGCTCTAATTCCATTAGTTTCCAATTTCTCCATTTTGCTGAGAAAAACAGTAAACGTCTAAATTAGAACGCTATACAATTTCTCTCTACATATATTATCATTTAGAGGGAGAGAAAACAAAATTAACTTGTATTTCTGGCTCTCTGATCCCCATCATTTGAGATTTTTACTAGAATGTAATACAAACAGAGGGAAACTACATTATCCTAACCAAATGGCTGACAGACAATGCTTCAATGGGAAAGTCTAAATAACACATTCTCTCAGAAAGTTATGCTCTAAGTTGTCTTTCAGAGATCAAACACGGGTTTAAGCACACTTAGCAGAACATAAAAGCCAATTTAGTATCAATTTTTATTAGCATATTTCAGAAGATGTATATCATTTTTCAAGTTTCTGGAGAAAATAGTTAAGCTAAAGTTTTTACTACAAAATATATCATTTGAAAATATGATTTTTATATAAAAACAGAAATTGGATAAATGGGTTTTGAATGCCTCGAGTATCACCTAGAATATTCTATTAAAGTATAATTTAATAAAATCTAATGGTAATTATAAGATCAAATGGGGCACTATAGGAATAAGTCAATACTATAGAAAATTATTTTCCCCTTTTTCCCTTGGGATTTAAAATTTACACAGAAAATGATAATATTGCCCAGTGCTCTCCACAGGTATAAAATATGTTTAGTGTTCACTTATATATGTATTCCACAAAGATGATTTGATTATAATAATATATATAACAGGATAACTTCTAAATTATGTGTGTTTAATAGAAGGAAACTCCAGCACACCTCACATAAAACCAGAATTAAAAGAATCCTATTGCTCCAAAGATGAGAAAAAATTAGTACACCAAAAGTTTGACCAACAGTTCCTCCTCTAAGTTTTTAAAGATGGTTAAATTCTCAAGACTCTCCAGTAATTTTTGTACAATGCTACAGATTGATATTTCTTAGGCCTGAGAGCAATTTTTTTATTTTGAAATGTATAAAAAAGGAAATTGATTAATAAGTCAGAAGTCCCCACCAGAAGTGGCTATTTATAAATTTTGGCAAAATTTTTACATTTTAATTAGCAAAAATCAGATGACAACTACCATTTCTTCACATGGCAAGATATCTAATCCATTTAACATAACAGCCTTCTATGAAAAAATATTTCCATCTGAAAATTTCTACTGATACAATTTTCTGTCATATATTAATTCTCATCTAAAGCTCTAGTTTCAAAGTCCTAAAAATGAAAACCATTCTCTGAAAATGCTACACAGCTCTCCCAAAAAATTTACTTCAGAAAACTAAAAGACAAGATAACCTTAGAGAATCTCAAAAGCTTCAAGATAAAAGCTTGAAAAACACATATAACCATATTCCATTGGGACTGTTCAGACTGCACTAAATTCAAAAAATGCCATAATGCCATCAGCACAGGCAAGTGCCCATATGCAAAAAATGCAGGTTGTCAAATACCCAACTCCACAACAGTATTTCTCAAAGTGTGGTCTGAGGAATTCTCTTTCAGAGGGTTCACAGGGTAAAGGCTATTTCATAATAATATGAAAGTTACTTGCTTTCTTCACTTTCTCTCATGGGTATACAGTGAAGTTTTCTAGAAGGGATATGACATGGGACGATGTCATCTATCTGACAACTTGTGTACTCTTCTATATGTCTCATTTTTTGAAATACCTGACTTTTAATTTGAAGTGGTAAATATCAAAAGATACCTACATAATAATTGAGGTCCCCAATAATTTTTTAAGAGCATAAAGGGGTCCTGAGATCAAAAAGTTTGAGAACCACTGCTCTACAGTATTTCAAGACGTATGGCATAGGCATGTTAAGGCTATTAAGAGTCAACACTTATAAAAGAACCCCTGCTCAAAAAATATCACAACTCCCCTAAGAAACTTCAAAATTATGAAAGTTTCTGGGCATCATTTCAATGATGCCCAACATCATTTCATTTCCATAAAAAAACACTTGACATAGTGGCCCCGAAAAAACTTTATCTGCTTGTAAACCAAATATAATATAATTCTATTATGTATTTTCAAAGCCATGTTTTCAGGTGTGTCTACTACAAAGTAATATTTGAAAATTTAAAGTCAAAGCAGAGAAAAATAAAACTTCAAATATGATCAAATACATATGTATTAACTAATGGATGCTTGGCAAGGTATCACCACCTAAAATAACCAGGAAGATTAAGATACAAACACTGGTCATAAGGCAACAAGGATTACCATTAGTCATCTTTTTATAAAATAAAGATAAGATCAATAGGAAATTTAGAAACAATAATCTCAATTGATCAGTTTTTTATTAAAATTTAATATCTAATTTGAGTGACATTTACATAGAACTAGAATCATCAAAAATTATTGAAGAGTTTGAACAATAGTCTTGGAGAAAAAAACAGTTATCAAGCCTTCAGGTAGAATATTACTACAGGAAAATTAACTTTCTGTAAGCTTTACATTTCTGCATAGGGTAGAGCAAAAGGAAAATTACTATAAATTAACACGAGGAATTAATTTAGCTACTGTAAGAAGAAACTTCTTGCCAACTTTATCACGGCACTTTTCCAAGAAATGCTCTGGAATATTATTCCCTTGGACTGTTAACCTAAATATATAAAGACCCATTATTTACTAGTTTCTTCTGGTAGGAAAAAACTAAACAGTACATGTGGCCTTTAAATGCATCACAAAGAAAAGTCTACAATCTCTTAAGCAATACATTATGTATTACAGATAATTAACAAATGGGTAATGTATACACTTTACATGGTAAGTTTCTAAACACATGCAGGTGTTTACCACACCTTAGCCTAAATCTAATCCACATTGCCTCTATCATTAGCCAGACTACTTTTGTGAATGTCAGGCTAACAAAAATGAAGTAAAGAAGTGATGCTGCCAAAGGTAAACTTATTTAGTGGATAGAGATTACTAAATGCTATAAAATAAACTGGATACACGCCTAAATCAAATATAAACAATTAGATTTTCCATACTTCTATCTCCCTAAGCTGGCATTGGGAATAGGGAACTGCCTGTGCTATATCATGATAAAAACCATATTGTATTCCAAATGACAGTTTTCCTTTACATAAAGGTAAGAATTAGGACAGCAATGGAGTAGGCAACATTCTTCACATGAACGTGGGCAACCTAAAAGTTAACCAATGTTTATGATCTAAAAGATAAACTCCTGTTTCATCTCCACTGACATATAACCCTGCCTAGCCTGCTATACATTACTTTAGTACGAAAACGTCAAATTTTTAAAAGAAATGCTCTTGAAACAGATAATCACTGCTATGTACAACTTATAAGCAGAAGAAATGCAAAAGAACAAAGCATAGAAGGAAAATCTTTCTACCAGCTTAATCTATTTCAATAAGAAAAAACAAAAAATAAGTGCTTGATAAAGAAGTGAATTTTCATGACTATGAACACATTAACGGAAATGACAGACTTATTATAGTTCTACATGTGATGTAACAGGTACATCTACATGTAAGACAACAACTCAATCTTCCTTTTGAAGAAAAACATATACATAAACACACAGACAAGAGACACAAATGTGTTTGACTGAAGAGTCTTGAATGTTGCATCTTGGGCCCAATGGATAAACCTAACTTTTGGTAGTAGAACTTCAAGTGGAAGAACTGAATCATTACTGTAGTTTTATGATAGAAATGTTTGCTTTTTTTTTTCATTTCTTTGTAGAGAGAATCTATTCACTAAATATATGTAAACATACAGTTGGTATTTACTACCATACATCTAAAGCAAAGATTTGGTGACTATTCAGATGATAGCTGCTAGAACCAGTAAAGGAATTAACCTTTAAAACGAATCTCTAAAAGTCTGAGACAATCATTATGCTGTTTGTTGCCCTGCTTTAAAGTATTCTAAGTCTAAATTTGTATGTGGATATAGATACAACTAAGTTGAAAGAAAGGTGACTTTTGTTTTCATAATCCACTTAGCACCACTCAGCAGTCCTATGAACAATGGGGTGAGAGAAGAGAAAGGAGAAAGGAAAACTCTACCATTTCCCAAGTCTATTGATATAAAAATACTTCTCTAAATATATAGATTGTGAATTCCTTGAGGACGGTGACTGTGAGTTCCTTGAGAACGGTGACAAATAGCAGATACTCAGTAAAGGTTGGTTGACCAAATGAATAAATGTTACAGTTAGGGTGCTCATTCACTCCCATAGCTGTCTATAAATAGGATTTCAAGGAAGCCACTTAATGTAACGGGTAGAACGGTTTAGAGAAGAATTCCCTTTTCCCCAGACAGACAGATATCATAAAAATTGGGTTGGTCTACCTCATTACTCTTGCTTTGAGATAGTGTCAGGCTATCATTGGTCAGTTCCTCATCATCAGCACTGTTTCTGCTAAGAACTTTACTCTTCTTCTTCTTGCAACCCCCTTCACTGGCGGGGCTGCTATGATCTTCATCATTGCCTTCCTCGTTCTCATCCTCATCACTCCCACTTCCCTCATCTTCATCATCCTCATTGTCTCCATCACTTCCTTCTTTCTGAGATGCAGATCTTCCCTTTCTCTTTACTACAGTAGGTCGCCAATCATTGTCATCTTCACTGTCATAGTCATCCATGTCATTCAGCTCTTCCATGGAAACAAAATCCAAAAGTGGTCGGTTTCGACGAAGGTTCCACTTTTTTGGCTCACTGACTTGTTCCTCTGTAGTGGTCGTGGTAGTGGGGACTGAAGGAGATGTGTTAACAGCAGAAGGACTTGTGGCTGGTGTAGTGGAAGTAGCAGAAACAGCCACACTGTCAGGTACTGTTGCTTTTTCTTTCTCCTTCTCTCTCTCCTTTTCTTTCTCTTTTTCTTTCTCCTTCTCTTTTTCCTTTTCTTTTTCTTTCTCTTTCTCCTTTTTCTTTCTAGGTCTTTCTCCATTCTCTTCTTCTTCCTTCTTTTCCATTTTAATTAACTGTTTTTCTGATGACAGTATTTCTTCCTCTGCAGAATTTTTACATTGTTCTTCTTTTACTTTAATATCTTCATTCAGTTCTTCTTCTAAAATATTTTCTTCAGAATCACTACAGGAACCTTCTCCACTGTCCTTTGAGGGATCTTCACTTCCATTACCACTCCCTTCAGAATCTGTTGAAAATATGAGAAAAAAAAACCACACATATGTATATACATACACACACACACACACAACGCTGACACAAATGAAACCACCAAAATTTGTGAATAACTTGCAAAACAATATAAACAAATTTAAGTCAAAGAATGGTAGACATTCCCAACCTGATTAAATAATAAATCGATGAAGTTGGCATAATGGGTTTAGTACAATATAGCACTAATGAAGATGAATATATGTAATTCTAAATACAATATGCTTTACAACAAGGAGCACTATTTAGTGTCACATAGCTCATACTATATTTGGTGCCCTAGAGGCAATTTTTTTCTAAAAGTAAATATGCTTCTTTTTAAATTGGGCACTTGATTTTAACTTAATGATAACATAATACAGACCAAATTTTTCTTCCCTTACATCTTCCTTTCAGAAACTATATGGACTTACAAGCATTGAGTCACATTCAGAACAAGAAAAATCGGGCCCAAAAAACTTCACTTTATTTATTTCACTCTTTACCCAGCAAAAATGAGCAGATATTTTTGAAAGTCAACTTGTACCACATTCCTAATGTACCAATTAATTTTAGGAGTACCAAGTACACAGGTGAAAAGAGACAACAGCAATGGCACAGAAAATGGAAGTTGCAAGAGAAATTACCAATTTTCCTGTTTATTAGGATACTTACTGTTCATATCAATAAAAGAGCCACCTAAACTTCCTAAAATTCTAGGCCGTAACTACTATAGCACCTAGAATGAAAGAAATTAATGAATTTTTAAAAACAAATCCATCTTGGAAAAGAGCAACCACAGCAGTCACTAAAAAGATAGGCTGAGGACACTAAAGAGTTCAGGCAAGACTAAAAGCTTTCCAGCAAGTTTCTTCCCTTCCTGCCTAGGGCAACCCAGGCCCTCTTAGCCCAACACTATCCAGTAACCTTCTAATCCTCTTTACACCTAATCAAATAAATAAACAGCTAAAATATTTGGAGATGGGGCCACCCCATGGCTGAGTGGTTAAGTTCGTGTGCTCTGCTTCGGTGGCCCAGGGTATTGCAGGTTCAGATCCTGGGCACGGACATGGCACCGCTCATCAAGCCATGCTAAGGTGACATCCTACATGCCACAATTAGGACCCACAACTAAAAATATATACAACTATGTACCGGGGGCTTTGGAGAGAAGAAGGAAAAATAAAATAAATAAATAAAATAAAATATTTGGAGAGGGGTATAAAGGGGAGGAGAAAAAAGGAAGGGGAGCAGGAGAAAGTGGGAAACAAACCAGTCATATCAGGTCGTGGCCAACAGCAATAGTAAAATCTGTAGGGTGATGAATTTTTTGCACCTATAACCAAGAAAAGGGTAATAATAAAATGGTGAAAAAAGTCCATGCTTCCACACCATTTTAATTTCTGTTAACTCAATCAGCCTTAACCACTATAATTAACTGGGCATTAAAAGTAAGCAAAGTTAAAGTTGTCTATAATTAGTATCTGGTGTCTAAAATATCTCAGAAATCCTTTACAAATGGTTGATTAAAAAAAAATTCTACGAGTTTTAAATCACATAAAAAATAAGGACTAACATTTAGCAGATGTTGACTGATCCTACAAAATCACCGTCAATCTCAAGATTATCAGGCAGTAGCCACAGCTTATTCAGGACTGTTGCAAAAAAATATTCTCATCCTAAACAATCTTGCAAAAGACAGAAGAGCAATATCATGTAAGTCAACAGTCTCTTATCTGAAACTTTTGGAGCCAGATGTGTTTCAGAATTTGGATTTTTTTCAGATTTTAGAAGGGCAGCATGGTGTATGCACAATATATTACAATACCACCTCCAGGGAGGTTTATGGTACTATCCTATAATCAAACATCCCTGTAGTGAAAAGCATGAATATTTACAAGTACGATACGTAAACACTACAAACAAACTCTATCAGTCCCAGTCAGGTTTTAGCATCAAATAAGTTTGTGCCAAACTTAGGAAACACCTTTGGATTTCTGATTTGGATTTGTGGATTTCAAACAGAGTGTGGACCCAGTATCATTCACAAACTGATGATTTCTTTTCAGGCCAACAGCTCTACAAATCATAAGAAAATTATGATTTTTTTATACCAAGCAAGACAATTAAACCCACACTACCAAGAAAAACTACCTCTGGTAAAAAAAATAATAATAATTTCCAGATATTTTTAGATAAAGATCTAATAAATAACAAGCAGAGTTGACTAAATACTTTTAAGGCAAAGAAGGATCTCTGTGCATACTGACTAAAGAAATCTGGAATATCTTGCAAGCAATGCCATAATTAAGAGAGCCAGGAGATGGAGAAAGGGTACTTTTCTTCTGGATCAACCTTCTAAAAGCCTTTGTAGAAGTACCTAAAACGTACTCCTAGGGGCTGGCCCCGTGGCCGAGTGGTTAACTTGGCACGGTCCGCCGCAGGCGGCCCAGTGTTTCGTTGGTTCGAATCCTGGGCGCAGACATGGCACTGCTCGTCAGACCACGCTGAGGCAGCGTCCCACATACCACAAGTAGAAGGACCCACAACGAAGAATATAAAACTATGTACCGGGGGGCTTTGGGGAGAAAAAGGGAAAAATAAAAAATTTAAAATAAAATAAAATAAAATAAAACGTACTCCTAACAACTTTTACCAATAAAAACTTACAGTAGATACAAAAGTAAGATTAACTGGGGCA
Source organism: Equus asinus (assembly GCF_041296235.1). Lineage (NCBI taxonomy): Eukaryota > Metazoa > Chordata > Mammalia > Perissodactyla > Equidae > Equus > Equus asinus. The sequence continues at coordinate 143,759,457 of NC_091790.1, read as the reverse complement.
CAAACGTGGGTACTGATCAAAACTGAAACCAATCCAACTTTGCTATTACTTGAAAAGTTTTACAAAATGTCAGGAATTTCTGCAATTTTGTTTTGGTTGTTGGTGCCAATGCCAATCAATTATTTTTAAAAATATAGGGAAATTGATACTCTTTGATTCTGTTTTTGTTTTGTAATCATGCCTGAATAGAGTAATTAGAAAAAAAGATTTAAAGGCTTTACATTTTTTAACATATTATTAGAAGAATCTGAGATTATTCCACAAATCCAAATCCTAGTAGCTTATCCAACCCTTCATTCTCCAAATATAACACATATCCATATACCAACTGCAGGCATCAGCAATGTATCAAATCTTATCTTTCTTTGATCTCTGAAAAATAACTTCATCTGATTAGTCATCATGTCTTCTTGATACATATGCACTTGAGGGATGGAGATAATATTTAGTTACTAGCATAGCCTGCTAACAGTGACAATGAGAAAATCAGAGTCCTTGGTGATCTATTATTATATTTTTGTAGGCTGCAAAGAAAAATTTCCTATTACTACAAATTCAAATAATGACTCTGTGCCATGTTCCAAATTCTTCACTCTTACATCCTTAAAAAAACAAAATGTAATAGAGAAATAAGCCAGATACTTCAACTACAGCTATCTTAGGCCTAAGGACAGAGTTAATTCTCAAGTCTACAATAAAATTTTTTATGTTAGAAAAGAAAATCTCTGAAATCGAAATCCCTACTTCCTATTCAATTAAAAGGTAACTTTCCTAAACATACAATATATCAAAATCTCCCCAAGCAGGAGCTATTTCAACTAAAAGACAGTTAAGGAATTTTTTACAGTTATAGAATTAAAAAACCAACCTTCAAAAATCTCTTCATAATATTCAATGCTTAAGCTCCCCATAATAAATATTAAATGATAAAATCAGTATACTTTAATTCAGAATGTTATGTTAGCTTTGCAATACAAAGAATCATCTTTGTTCATCAACCTTAATTATTTACCTACAGTCATGAGCTGCCAAACAATGTTTCAGTCAACAAGGGACTGCATATATGACAGTGGTCCCATGATATTAGCACCATATTGGCTACATGTGTATTAGGCTGTATCCTCTAGGTTTGTGTAAGTACACTCTATGATGTTCGCACAGAGGAAATTGCTTAATGATGCACTGTTCAGACTGCATCCCTACCATTAATCAACACATGCTGTATTCTATTCATTGATGTAGTGCAAAAGTGATTAGTACGATAAATATACACAACAGATAAAGAGATCACCAGTCTACTGGTGACTCAGTTATCATCTTGGGGCCATTTCTGACTAATCCTGTATATCTCCTTTAAAAAAGTCAATCAGTCAATGAAACTCATCCTCTACTTCTGACTCTACACCCAGCTGTGTCATCTTACATTTTCTGGGTAAATCTAGACAAGTGGTTCTCAAGTGGAGACAATTTTTGTCCCACAAAGGACATTTTGCAATGTCTAGAGACAACAGTTGCCACAAAAGGGCAGGGAGCTAAGGGGAAGGTAGGGAAGATGCTACTGGCAATTAGTAAGCAGAACACAGGGATGCTGCTAAACACCCTATGATACACAGGATAAGTCTCCATAACAAAGAATTAACCAACACAAAGTGCCAAGAGGTGAGATTGAGAAACGCTGGTCTAGCACATAAGGCCCCAATTTGACCTCATTCTACTTTCCCACGCTCTTCTCTTCTACTATTCTTTCACTTAATGCTGATCCCCAAATATAAATGACATTTTCCAGCCTCCACACTTCGAATACTTAATGTTTCCCCACCTAGAGTGCTTCTTTTTCAGTTCCTAGTTTAACAATTATCTCCTCAATGAACTGTTCTAGATCAATCTAGCCTAAAGTAGTCCCATCTCCTTTGAAAGACTTGAAGAACACAAGTGATCAATCATGCCCTGTATCATCTAGCCATTATTTTATTTAATTATTCTAATATTATCACTATTTCCCTGTGAATTCATCATAACATCCAGAAAAGTGCTTTTAAACAAAACCACAGATGGTCAATGAACATATCTTGATCCACTTAGCCCAAGTCAGAAGTACACAATACTACCAAAGCAAAGACTCAGCCTGACTCTTCCGGTTCGATTTTTTTCTGGCAATTTGGCCTAACTAAACTAACTACAGCTCAAGATCTAAAGTTACCCATCTTACTTTGGTCAAGGAGTTGGGGGAGACACAGCATTGCTATTTTGTATTGTTTAATAAAAGTAATAAATGCACTTATCTTCAAAAACATTCCATTTATATAGCAGATCGCTAAATGTAAGCTATCCGATCCCCAATCCTAGATTCAAGTCTCAAACATAACCACTTTAGCTAGACCAAACCATGAAACTGCCAATAATGAACTGTTTTAGACCTATAAAACTGTAAATTCTTATAGTTCCACCTACCATTTCTGCGTATGGTTCTTCTGGTGGTTATCACCATAATTCTAATATACTTATACCCCATTTTGGGACTTAGTAATTTTAAAATTTATTTATTGACTGTCCTCAATCACAAATGAGCGCCATAGCTCTACTTTCACACTAGAGATAAAACGAAAGATGATCTATTTTCAATTCATAATTGTCTAAACTTAGAGGCTTATGATTATTAACTGTCAATAATCACTTGCCTATCTTACAGGCAGGTCATTTTTGAGAAATATTTATCTTTTTCGATTTTATCCTCTGAGAAGTACATGAATAAAATTATGTTTATCCGCAAGGGCGTTGAATATAATACCTTTTCAGAACTGTCCATATTTACTCTTCAAGTCAAACAGAAATATAAAGTTTTGTAGTGAGAATTTAGATTTCAAAATGAAGATCCTAAGAAAGTGATGCACAGAATCCAATTAACAAAAATTGAGGCCAACCAATCTAACCATTTTAACATTAAATTCTAAGGAAGTCAGCAGTTCATTCAGTAAGTCATTTCTAGAGATTGGTTTGAAAGAAGCTATAATTAGACAGATGTTTAGCTACTATTTCTCCACCTCCAGTTGAATCTATTCATAAGAAGCGTTGAGATTCCACAACTTCAACATTTTTGAAACCAGTGATAAGTCTAATAACTTATTTCCTATAAGAGTCCAGTATCTCAGGCAAAGAAGAGGAAGGAGTGAAACAGGAAACACTGTTAATCTAGAGTAAGCAAACATCTCAGCTACAAGGAACACCAACAGACTTTAACCAAGAATGGAAAATATCATTCAATTTCTACTGACTACTATTTTAAACGAAATCATTTTCTACTAACCTCTTATCTACAGTAACATATCAAGAACTACACAGATAAATTTGTGACCTTTGAGTCAAAAATTTAAGCTCCCCAGGGGCCAGGGAAGTAAATTATAAGTACAGCAGACTAGGTATTATGACAAGAGGGAACAGAAAACACACGTTTTTGAGTTCTTTTAGGAGATTTTTTTCCAAAACTATCAGGCTAACAAAACTCATCCTACCACTGTTCACAAAAAATAGATAATTCCCATCAACTCTGATTAAGATTTAACATGGTTAGCAATATTTTGACACCAAAAATTATTTTGAGAAAGTAGTTTGTATCATCAGACTGTTTTAACCCTTGCAAAGAGAGGTGACACCTGTGAATGACCCCATCTCAATACACAATAAGAAAAAATTTATCTACAAAGTCAGGATTTATTGTCCCAAAAATAATGATGAAATACAGAAATTAAGCTTTGGAGTTTTTCCCACAACGGTATTCAAATAAACCATAACTTCTGAGACCCAGCTATTTTTGCCACAGTTTACAAACTCAACCGTAACAAACCAAAACTATATTCTAGCCAAGATTCTTATCTGCCAAGGTTTTCACCGAGAGAACTAACATAGGCTTGGATTTTAACTCCCTTTCCTTCCCTTTTCTTTCCCTTCTCTGGAAGTACCAAACATCAGTGAATCGACTAAATAGGACAGGAAAGTGCTGAGAGGCAAAGGTTAAAAAAACTTAAGATTAACCTGACAACTGGGAGTGTCCTCAATTAGTTACCACAATATCCTAGTTTCAGTTTAAGATTGTTTATCTACTTTTAGGATCTAAGCAGTGAAAAGATTATAAATGTTGGAGTCAAAAGACATGGATTAGATGCACTGGGGCCTGAGTGACCTCATGCAAATTCTTTAAACTCAGCCCCACACTATCTGTAAAACACTATCTCCTTCACTGAGTTATTGTAAAAATTAAATACGGTTACAAAAATAAAAAGTTCTCAGTAAATAACTACGCAAACTCTGCTTGTTGATGCTATTAAAAGCAAAAGAGTAACACAACACAACCTAATTTCATCCCTTCCTACTATCCCTAGCAGGAAAAAAAACAAAAACCAGAGGAAAGGAAAGAGATATGACTAAGCAGAGAAAACTCTTTGGAAGAATATTTAAAAACCATTAAAGGGATGAAATTAGAAGGGCTTTTATTTTTCACTTTATTTAAATTTCCACCAAAAGGGGCAGAATTATAAGCAATTTTTACTGTTCACGTGTGGTTTAGTATTTTTGACAAATATTTAAACATAATTTGTATGCATTTCTCAGATTCCTGCAATTAAAATTGTATATATCTTTATATATATGTATATATATATATGGTACAATAAACAGAAGATAAAAGGAAAAATACACTCTTCTATGTTTTCCAATTTTGTACAATGCAAATATACAAGCTTTTTAAAAAGTTCACTGTTTTCAAAATCACAAGATATAATGAGCAGGTATGCATGCTTTATACCTCAGAAATTTTTGAAAGGCCCAATCCATAAGATCCAGCAACTACCACAAAGTACAACTTTTTACTCTGGTCAATTTTATTCCAGCAAGGGAGCTAATAGACAAAAAGCAAAAGTCCCCCCACAGGGTGCCAAGTGATCTGAAAAGAGAAGAATCCTGTTCATGGGCTGTTCATGGCTCACACTATTCTCAGGATATTATTCAACTTCGGGATCTCTCTCGATCTTTTTCCCTCTATCCATAAACTAAGCATAAACATATTTTAAAATAAAGACTAGAGAAAATGTTTTTGCATCTTTGGAATAAGTCCTTCTCTGCCTGCTAACTACCTGAGTAAGTCATCAACAAAAACAGAGGCGATGGTAAGATCTAGCGATAGGATCTTAGGGAAATGTGGGAAATCAAATGCACAAAATAAATGAGGTTTATGTGCTTTAACTTTAAATTGGCAATTTAATCAAAACCGATTCTTGAAAAAAAGTGTCTGAAAATAAGGCCAACTCCAGAAAGCTGGGAAAAGGGAAGAGAGAAGGCAACATTTACCTGAGGCATCTCCAACTTTAAAATCACTGTCATCTGAACTATCATAATCGAGAGCTTCTAGCAGAGAAGCTGCCAAAGGCTTCACCTGCCTCCTCTTGGAGCTGCGATCCACTGTTAAGAGAAAAATATGACACCGTCATTCATAATCACAGCAAGCACAGGTACAGATGACCTCGTGCAAGGAATCTTTGTCTAACTCATCTCTCAGCAAAAGGTGTCGGGGAAGGCTGTGGTGGAAACGAGAGCTGGGGAGGGCCGGGCAGCTCCATGAGCAGCTCCAGCCACAGGATGCGGCAAACGCGAACCCAGGCCGGCCAAAATCTAAGCTGACCCGCTTGCACATCTTGTGATGTTTCTGCGACTCGCTTGTAATCCCTCACTCAGACACCGTTAACAGTCAACATAAAGAAAATGCAAAGCCAAGGGAAGAAAACAAGCCGTCTCCATTCCCGCGGACCATGGAAGGGTAGCGTCCACGTAGGGACCAGCTTCCCGCAGGACCCTCCCACACCCTCCCTGCTCCCACCCGCCCCGACTTCTAGAAGGGCTGAAGTGAACCTTTCTCCCCGCAGAGGCCTCCGACACACTTACTAAGGAATCCGAGGTGGTCGTTTGGAAGAGACCTAGGGAGAGGCTGCGAGAGCCCAGGCAGCGCCGAGGTCGGGGACCGAGACCGCGGAAACAGGTCCGAAAGATGCTATTTAAAATCGGCGGCGCCGCCGAGTGCCCGGGGCGCCCCAGGCGCAGCCCCGCGGTCCCCTCCCGCCCCCCCGCCCCCGGGTCCCCGCAGAACCGGCCCGGCAGCTCGGCGCTCCCCGGCCAGAGGCTCCCTTCGGCCCAGCAGCGCGGCCAACCCGGCGGCCCAGGGGGGTTAATTTCCCCCGTTAAAAGGGTTAGAAAAAAATAAAAGAAAGAAAAACTTTATTAGCCTGCACCAGAAGCAACAAAAGACCCAGATTTTGCACAGTCCGAGGCCGGTTGCCTGAAACAATAGGTAAAGCAACGACCCGGATACAGCTCTGACGAGAAGGAAGTGAAAACCGAAGGCAAAGCGCGGCCCTAAGACCAGCCGGAGCCCACAGCGCGTGCGCCGGGAGGAGGACGCGAACAGAGCCGAGCGGGAGCCGAGAGCGTCCGAGTAGTGCCGAGCGGGAGCAGCAAGCCCTCTCAGCCCCTGGGCGGGACCACCCGCAGATCCCCGAGGCTCCGCCCTTAGTCCAAATCCATGGGAGGCCAATTTTTATTTCTGATTTTTGTTGTTTAGAGGTTTACTCAGAATAGACTTTGCGTAAAGGGACGTTTGCTAACTCAAATCACTACCAAAAAACAGAAATAATGCCGACAGCCACACTCTACCTGCTGCTTCCATAAATTCAATCTCTTAAAATATCTTGGAATGTGCGAAAATTTTATTTCCTGGCAGAGGGTAATGTGACAATCGCATTAGACCTTGTTTGATCGCTGCTTTGAAAATTACAACTCTAACAGAGAAAAAATTATTTAATTATATTAATTAACTATTGTTACAATCATACTGTGGATAGACATTTCTGCATAAATAAAACGTACAGAGTGTTTCATTTTGCTAAGAGAATACATCTAGGGGAAAATATTTCTTCTCACAAGTATATTGTGTATTATTTCACAATGTGTGTCTCACCTAAGGAATTTATTTTTTAAGAAGAATTTTTAAACCCATAAAAACATGAGGACAGTATGTACAACCAGATATGACTGTCCTTCAACAGTTTCATATGCCACGTTAATTCATATGCAGGTTAACTATTTTTTAAAACAATATTAAAATGTTAGAATTTGAGGGGCCGGCCCAGTGGCGCAGCAGTGAAGTTCGCAAGTTACGCTTCTTGGCGTCCCTGGGTTTACCAGTTCGGGATATCAGGTGTGGACATGGTACCACTTGGCAAAAGCCATGCTGTGGTAGGCATCTGACGTATAAAGTAGAGGAAGATGGGCATGGATGTTAGCTCAGGGCCAGTCTTCCTCAGCAAAAAGAGGAGAATTGGCAGTAATTAGCTCAGGGCTAATCTTCCTCAAAAAAAAAAAAGAAAGTTAGAATTTAAGCAGTGTTAATACTTTTTTAAATGTTTATATATCAAAGATAGAGAAAGCTTTGGATGAAGCTGATTCAGTTCAGTCATTTATTCCACAAATAAACTTTCAGTGGCAATATTTGTAACATGGGGAAATAGAGGGTTATGAAAGATTGTAAATTAAATGTGTAGGAATCAAATCATATAATGTAGCAGTGTAGCTTGCTCTTTAAAGACACGTGTTGAGTTCTTTTATAAACTGGAATTAAATTTTATAATATTTAATTTGAAAAACAAGTAAATATTTATGTAGTACAATTTAAGAATGATTACATAAAGGCTGGACTTTCTGTAAGACAGTTGTTGTCTTTTCCCTGCCAGTGTTTAAGTTAGTTGAGCGTACAAACAAGTCAACAAACAATTGCTATATATATAGTGTAAGGAGCTACCAGAGAAAAAGTACACATGCAAAGAGAAGAGAAGGCACTCAAGGAAAGCTTCCTGGAGAAACTTATATTTGTATCCAGACATAAAGTGTCTGAACTGGCCTGGGGAAGGGAGAAAAGGAGACAGGTGCTCCAGACCAAGGAAAGAATATGTGCAAATGCCCAGGAAAGGGAGCACAACTAATCAGATTCTCCAATAGAGAATGTGTCAGCACATTCCACCCTAACAGTAATTGTACCAACTATATTGCAAACTCGTTTTTCTGTGTCCTGCATCACTGCTAAATATATAAACCCTTCCAATCTCTTTGAACCTCTAGTCAGCTGACCCAAAATACCACTGCTATGTGCTCCCTTAAACCTTTGTATTGCATTGTAGGAACTTCCATTTCAAAACTTTAAAAGCTACTTAGTAAACCCTCTTCCTTTTCAAGATCATTCTTGTACTTCCTTGTCTAAAATGATAAGTTATCCTGCAACCCTCTCAAATGGAAGCCACTCATCTTCTCATAACTTATTTTCCCAAGATCCAGATGTGGCATCTGATTCTGAATTCTCCCCATTGGCTTTCAGCTCTGTTAGTCCTCCAATCAAAAGCCTAGCAATTTAGTTATTTAACCAACTCCACTCTGGGAACTTTTCTTCCATTCTACTTCAAACATTAACTATACTATGGGTTGTCTTACCTCTGAAATTATAAAACCAAACATTCCCCTCTCCAGCAACCTCCTAGATTCATAAGGAGGAACTATAATGAATTACCTAAAAGGGAAAAGAGAGATTCCAAAAGTTGGCTTTCAAGTTTCTATAAAAGAAATTCCTAGAAATAGGTTTTGTGAGTAAAAATGCATAAACACATTTATATTTAATAAATAATGCCTAATTGTGCTCTAAAAACAGGTTGTACTAACATATATTACCACCAAGAGAAAATGAGATTTTTTTTCCAATCTTCCAAATGCCTGGCCACTGAGTATTAGCAATTATTTTTTTAATTTTTAACTTTGAAGTAATTTTAGATTTACTGAAGAGTGTCATAATCATATTGAGTTCCTGTGTACCCTTCATCCAGCTCCCACTAATGTCAATACCTTGCATAGCCATCGCACATTTACAAAACTAAGAAATTAACATTAGTACAATATTATTAACTAAACTTCAGATTTTATTCAGAGTTTACTAGCTTTCCCACTAATGTCCTTTTTCTATTCCAAGGTCCAATCCAGAAGACCATATTGCATTTAGATTAGCAATCTTTTTAAACCTCGCAATCCATGTGTTAAAAAGAAAAAGGCAAAATGAAGGAAGGAAAGAAACAAAGAAAGAAAGAGCAAAAGAAAGAAAGAAAAAGGGAAAAGTAAAGTAAAATTGAAAAACAGCTAATTGCATTTTTGATTTCCATTTAATAAATGTGAGACTGTTAATTGTCTCCCAAAACTTATTATCTGTTTCTTCTTCAAAATAAAAGCCTCAAAATTTAACTAGACACAAGCTTTCAACTAAAGATCACTTTCCTAACTTTCTTGGAGTTATGTGTGGTTATGTAATTAAGTTCTGGCCAATGGGATGTTAGCAGAAAAGGTATGTGCAACTTCCAGGAAATGACATTAAGTGAACTTTTTCCTTGCTTTTCTGAATGACTTTTATTTCTTTTTCTTGCCTAATTCCCCTGGCTAGAGCCTCATGTAGACCGGTGGATAAAAGCAGTGAGACTGAGTGATGGTGTTAAGATGGTGGTGTGGGCAGACTCAGAACTCACTTCCTCCCACTGACACAACTAATTTGCAACTACTCTTGAAACAATTACTCCCTAAGACAGAACTGAGAACTAGATAAAAAGAACCCTGACAACAAGGGACAGTACTGACTGAGGTGGAAGAAGCAGAAATTCCTTCCTGGACAGAAAAAAGACACCTTTTAGCTGTGACACTTCATGGCTGGTTGGGAGCAATCTTAAGTTACACAGCCTTCCCTGGAGGAGTGGGGCATCTGAATAGGGGAGCATTATCACAATAAGCAGCTTTTGGACTCAGCACAATGGAGGAGTGTCATAATATCTGGCCTTGCAGGCTATTAACTACAATGGAGGATACCCCTAGGAAAGCTATCAGACATAAGTGGAAAAAAAGCCTGCTCTTAAAGGGCCTATGAACAAATTTACGCATTTTGGAAAGTAACCTAAAATCACCAGAAAGAAAGGTGCGCAGTCCTTTGGTGAAAAGAGACTCACCTGACAGGCTCTGGGTGCATCTCAGTGAGAGGTGAGACCTCTCCAGGGACTGAGACACTGGCAGCAGCCATTAGTGTGACCTAATACAGGCATGCTGACACAGGCACTGGCAGACACCATTGGAGTTCTTCCCCTGGCCTGTTAGCCTAGATGTCTGCCCCACCCACTAGAGCACCAATTTAATCTAGCTCAGCCAGGGCAGGCAGCCCACCCTAGGGACTGGCCCCAACCAATAGCAAGCCCATGGGCAACTAGTGGACCTGCAAAGGCAGAGTGCCTGGAACCTCCAAAACCTGGTGAGTGGGTCTGCCTCGGTGAGGCAGGGCATGCGCAAGGGGCAGGCCTGCACTAAGTTGGTGGAGTGTGTGCAGCCTCTGCAGTGGGGTGACTGGGTCCAATTCAGCAGGTTGGGTGCATGCAAGGGGCAGGACTGTGTTGATGGAGTGTGTGGCCCTGCAGGCAGTGGGATCTGAAAGCTTTAGCAGACTTGTGCTTCTCAAACGGACACAGAGGGGATACATGCCATCTTTGGAAGCCTGAAACAATTGAGTGCTCCAATGCCTGGGGCTGAACCCACAGAGCTGCAACCCTGAGAGAGCTGACAATAGTCTTGCAGGCTTGAGACCAACAGTAACTGTTAAGCCCCTAGGCCTAGCAAACAGCCACACTGGGGGCCTACTCACTTAACAGAAAAACTGCAAGGAGAATGTGCTATTAGACCTTGCAGCCAACAGTGCTGGGATTCCCCAGGCCCAGTAAAGTGACTTAAGGAAAAATAGCAGCCACACATAGCTGAGAATTACAACCAGCCCGCCAAGGGGAGGGCCTAGCCTCCCTGGGCACCTGGAGAAAGAGCAATCCTGCCATAAAAGGACACACTTAGCCTGCACAGGGGCCACTCCTGGAACACTTGGAACTGGTGACAAGAGAGAAGCACATTGCCGGGTCTCATAAGACAACTCTTACATAAGGCCACCAGTCCAAGATTAGCTGGACATGTAGCTGACCTATGTAATACATACACATAAGCATGGAGAAAGAGGCAAAATGAGAAGACGAAGGAATACATTTCAAGTAGGGGAATAGGACAAAACCCCAGAAAAAGTACTAAATGAAACAGAAATAATCTACCTGACAAAGAGTTCAAACAAATATTCATAAGGATGCTCTCTGATGTTGGGAGAAGAATAGATGAACACAGTAAGAACTTCAACAAAGAATTGGCAACATCAAGCACACTAACTTCTGTATTATAGGTATTCCAGAAGAAGAGAGAAATAAAGGGGCAGAGAATCTATTTGAAGAAATAATAACTGAAAACTTTCCTAACCTAAGAAAGGAAACAGGTATCCAGGTACAGGAAGCACAGAGAGCATCAAACAAGATGAACCCAAAGAGGCCCACACCAAGAAACATTATAATAACAATGTCAACAATTAAAGATAGAGAATCCTAAAAGCTGCAAGGGAAAGGCAACAAGTTACATACAAAGAAACCCCATGAGGCTATCAGCTGACTTCTCAGCAGAAACTATGCAGGGTGGAAGAGAATGGCACAATATACTTAAAGTGCAGAAGGGAAAAAACCCACAGCCAAAAATACTCTACCCAGCAAAGTTATCATTCAGAATGGAAAGAGAGATAAATAGCTTCCCAGAGAAGCAAAAACTAAAGGAGTTTATCACCAAGAAACTAGCTTTACAAGAAATACTAAAGAGACTTATTTAAGTGGAAAAGAGAAGACCACAAATAGGAATAAGAAAATCATTTTTTAAAAAACAGCAATAAAATCACTGGTAAATGCAAACATACAGTAAATGTAGCACATCAACAACCTACAAGGCGAATGTGAAAGTCAAAAGATAAAAGTACTAAAATTATCTATTTCCATGATAAGAGGTTAACAGATACACACAAGTAAAAAAAGAGGTTAGATATGATAGCAAAAACATAAAATGTGGGAGGAAGAGAGTAAAAGAGTAGAGCTTTTAACAAGAGGTCAAATTAAAGAGACAAACAACTTAATATAGATTGCTATATATGTAGGTTATTATATATGGACCTCATGATAATCACAAACCAGAAACCCATAATAAACAAAAAATTAAGAGAAAGAACTCCAAACATAATACTAAAGAAAGCCATTAAACCAGAGACGAGAGCAAGGGAAGAACACAGGAACACAGAAGAATTACTAAAACATCCAGAAAAAAATAACAAAATAGCAATAAGTACATTCTTATCAATATCTACTCTAAATAGTCAATGGATTAAATGCCCTAATCAAAAGGCCAAAAGGGTGGCCAATTGGGCAAAAAAACAAGAACCATATACATGCTGCATACAGGAGACAAATTTAAGACCTTAAAACACTCACAAACTGAAAGTGAAAAGATAGAAAAAGATGCTCCACGCACATGGCAATGAAGAGAAAGCTGGGGTAGCAATACTTATATCAGACAAAATAGACTTTCAAACAAAAACTTGCCGGGAGCCGTGGCTACATCATTTGATCGGCTGTTTGACAGGGCCCAGCCGATTAACGCCTAGGGGTGCAGAGTCGCCCCTTGGTGAATAATAACCGGCCAGCCCCTCACATAGTTCTGAAACCTGTACTGCTTCTAACTGCCCTTCATTCCTTTTCCTTTCATAACCTCTAGTTTTCACTCCTTTGGGTGGCTGCTTGGGAGGCACTACCTCCTGGGAAAATTAGATATAGTAAGAGAATGTGACCACCTGCTAGGAACTTTCAAGATATCTTTCAGTTAATTAATGGAGGAGCACACAGTCCCATTTGAGACAAGCAGAAAGGAATCCTGCCCAGATAAGATGTCCAATTAGGTTCATGGCCTCCATCTGGTTAATGTTTCCTTCTCCCTCCAGTTCTTTGCCTAAATATATATATGCATCATCCTTCTAAGTTTGCTGGTTAATTGGATGATCAAGAAGTATCTGTATATATTATTCTTGACCTTCTGCTTTCTGTTAAAATGTTATAGAGGTTTTCTCCTAAAAGCAATAAATAATAAATAATTGATGAGTAGAAGGGCCAACGAGTGCAGGGATGCCCCTCGGTGAAGAATGGCCGGCCGACACCACTGATATTTTCTGAATTATTTGCATGCTTTCTAGCAAGGCTATGTCTATACTTATTTCTGTTTTTTACTCTTTAAGATATACAGTTTAGCTTAGCTTTTTAGCCCTTTACTAACAAAATGATACTTTCTCTGGCAGTGTGCTTAAGGGACTGTTAGCTCCACAATTTAAAAGACAAAGGAATGCTTTCACCCCCTACAGGGCGCAAAAATGTAAAGATTTTTAACTGCCCGCTGAGAATGCAGATAGCCCTGGGGATAAGATACCCTGGAGTCTAACCATCTACACTAATGGCATAAATGATTGAGGGAGGCAGGGATGGCTCCCCCAGGATGTAACCAGATGGAATGCTGTCCTGTCCGGAGGCCTGGACCTTCTCGCTTTGATTTAACTTTACCATGACTTACAACAGATGTCTAGGCACCTATCTCTTTTAGCTTAGAGACAATAAACACTAGTTAATTGCAGAGAAGACGATCATTAACCTTATGCTATACATAATGGAATGCTAATAAATATTCTTGTGCTCGTTTTTTACTTCCTTATCTCTCTGAGAATATTTGTAGAGCTATTTCTGTACTAATCCTGAAAAATATAAAAACGACACTCGTGCACAGTAAAGTTGGACTTGCTAACACCAACCCAAGTCTCACGTCCTCTTTTTTTCCCCCTCCCTCAGTTTGCCGACGCCGTCTCTCCCATGGGAATCTGGACTCTGCCGAGGCTGGACCCTGGCAAAAACTGCAACAAGAGACAAAGAAGGGCACTACATAATGATAAAGAGAAGAATTCAACAAGAGAATATAACACTTGTAACTATCTATGCACCACATATAGGAGCACCTAAATATATAAAGCAATTATTAACAGACATAAAAGGAGAAATAGACAGCAACAAAATAATAGTAGCAAACTTTAACACTGCACTTACACCAATGGATAAATCATCCAAACAGAAGATCAATAAGGAAACATTGGCTTTAAATGACACATTAGACCAGATGGACTTAGTATATATATATATATATACACTTAATATATACTGAGTAATATAAACTTAGCATATATATACAGAACATCCCATCCAAACATCACAGAATATACATTCTTTTTCAAATGCATGGGGAACATTCTCCAGGATAGATCACGTATTAGCCCACAAAAAAAGTCTCAGTAAATTTAAGAAGATTGAAATGATACCAAGCAGCTTTTCTGACCACAATGGTTTGAAACTGGAAATCAACTACAGGAAGAAAATTGAAAAAGCCACACATATATGGGGATTAAACAAAATGCTACTGAACAACAATTGAGTTAACCAGGAAATCAAAGGAGAAATTTAAAAAATACCTGGACACAAATGGCAATGAAAACATGACATGCCAAAATTCATGGGATACAGCAAAAGTGGTTCTAAGAGGAAAGTTTATAGCAATTCAGGCCTACTTCAACAAACAAGAAAAACCTCAAATAAACCATCTAAGAGTACACCTAAAGGAACTGGAAAAAGAAGAACAAACAAAGCCCAAAATAAGTCAAGGAAAGAAATAATCAAAGTCAGAGCAGAAATAAATGAAATAGCGACTAAAAGACTATAGAAAAACAAATCAATGATGCTACGAGCTGTTTCTCTGAAAAGATAAACAAAATTGAGAAGCCTTTAGCTAGACTCACCAAGAAAAAAAGAGCAAAGCCTCAAATAAATAAAAGCAGAAATGAAAGAAAAGAAATTACAATAGACAACTCAGAAATAGAAAAAATTATGAAAGAATACTATGAAAAGCTATACACCAACAAATTGGATAATCTAGAAGAAATAGATTAATTCTTATAATAAAACACCATTCTAAAACTGAATCAAGAAGAAACAGAGAATTTGAATAGACTATTCACCAGGAGTTGGAAGCAGTAATCAAAAACCAAAAATAAAATCCAAGGACCAGACAGCTTCCCAGGTGAATTCTATCAAACATTCAAAGAAGACAATACCTATCCTTCTCTGTACAGAGTTCATTGATCTCCCTGCTTTCCAAGGACACTGGGCCTGGGCCCTACATGAAGGAATGTGTCTGGGCTTGGGACCAAAGATGGCTACTTCAGCCCTGACTCTAAGGCACAAGTTACAAAGAATATGTCCTGCGTCATGTCCCTTGTCTGGGCTGGCCACCCTGCCAGGCACCTGACTGGACTTTAGAAACACCCCATCCATGGGAACAAAAAAGATAAAAGCACCCCATCCATGGGAACAAGAAGAAATAACTCAAAGTATCCATATGTCTGAAACCCTGAGTCAGAACCTGGAAAACCTTAGAATGAAAGGGAGTCACAAGCATGGAACAATTGGGAGTCTCACTGAGGAGCAGACGCTTTGCCTCAGACCTGAACAATCGGCACTCCCGCCCGCTATACAAACTGTTGGGACTTCCCTGGCTGATTGTGATGTGGACATTGTAAGCACCGATTTGTTGTTTGCTTCCCCACTCCTTGTTCTGTTCCCCTTTATCAATAAACTCTGATTGCTTAAAAAACCAAGTAACCTTGGCGATACCTGTCATTTCTTGCCCTTTGTGGCTTCATACAACGTTCTCAAACTCTTCAAAAAGATTGAAGAGGAGGGGAAGCTTCCTAATGCATTCTACAAAGCCAACATTACTCTCTTACCAAAACCAGACAAGGACAACACACAAAAAAGAAAATTACAAGCCAATATCACTGATGAATATCATTGAAAAAATCCTCAACAAAATACTAGCAAATTGAATACAACAATACATTAAAAAGATCATACACCCCATGATCAAGTGGGATTTATTCCAGGGATGCAGGCATGGATCAACATCCACAAATCAATCAATGTGATACACTACATTGAGAAAGTGAAGAATAAAAATCACATGATCATCTCAATAGATGCAGAGAATGCATTTGACAAGATACAGCATCTATTTATGATAAAATCTCTGAATAAAATGGATATAGAAGGAAAATACCGCAACATAATAAAGCCCATAAATGACAAACCCACAGCTAATATCATTCTCAATGGAGAAAAACTGAAATCTATCCCTTTAGGTACAGGAAACATACAAGGATGCTCACTTTCACCACTCTTATTTAACACAGTATTGGAAGTCCTAGCCAAAGCAGTCAGGCAAGAAAAAGAAATAACAGGGATCCAAATTGGAAAGGAAGAAGTGAAACTGTCACTATTTCAAGATGATGTGATTTTATATATAGAATTTATAGGAATTTATAGGGTTTATATATAGAAACCCTAAAGAATTCACCAAAAAATTTTAGAAATAATAAATGAATACTGTCAAGTTTCAGGATACAAAATCAACATACAATGATCAGTTGTGTTTCTATACACTAACAACGAAGTAGCAGAAAGAGAAATTAGGAATACAATCCCACTTATAATTGCAACAAAAAGAATAAAATACCTAGGAATAAACTTAACCAAAAAGGTGAAAGACCTATACACTAACTATAAAACATTGTTGAAAGAAATAGAAGAGGACACAAAGAAATGGAAAGATATTCTGTGCTCTTGGATTGGAAGAATTAACATAGTTAAAATGTCAATTCTTCCTAAAACAATCTAAAGAGTCAATACAATCCCTGTCAAAGTCCCAATGACATTTTTCACAGAAATACAACAAAGAATCCTAAAATTTATGTGGAACAACAAAAGACCCTGAATAGTCGAAGGAATCCTGACAAAGAAGAACAAAGCTGGAGGTATCACACTCCCTGGTTTCAAAATATACTACAAAGCTATAGTAACCAAAACAGCATGGTACTGGCACAAAAACAGACGCACAGATCAATGGAACAGAATGGAGAGCCCAGAAATAAACCCACACATCTATGGGCAGCTAATATTCAACAAGGGAGCCAAGAACATACCATGGAGTAAGGAAAGTCTCCTCAACAAACAGTGTTGGGAAAACTGGACAACCACATGCAAAAGAATGAAAGTAGACCATTCCCTTACACCATGCACAAAAATCAACTCAAAATGGATTAAAAACTTGAATGTAAGACCTGAAACCATGAAACTTCTAGAAGAAAACATAGGCAATACACTCCTTGACATTGGTGTTAGCAGCATATTTTCAAGTACCATGTCTAAATGGGCTAGCGAAACAATTGAAAAAGTTAAAAAATGGGAGTATATGAAACTGAAAAGCTTCTGCACAGCAAAGGAAACCATCAGCAAAACAAAAAGACAACATAACAATTGGGAGAAGATATTTGCAAACCATATATCTGATAAGGGGTTAATGTCCAAAATATATAAAGAACTCATACATCTCAACAAAAACAACGCATTTAAAAAGTGGTCAAAAGGTCTGAACAGATATTTCTCTAAAGAAGACATACAGATGGCAAACAGGCACATGAAAAGATGTTCAACATCACTAATTATCAGGGAAATGCAAATCAAAACTACAATGAAATATCATCTCATGCCCATCAGAATGGCGATATTAACAAGACAAGAAGTAGCAAGTGTTAGAGAGGACTTGGAGAAAAGGGAACTCTCATACACTGCTGATGGGAATGCAAACTGGTGCAGCCACTATGGAAAACAGCATGGAGTTCCTCAAAAAGTTAAGAATAGAAATACCATATGATCCAGCTATTCCACTGCTGAGTATTTATCCAAAGAACATGAAAACACGAATGTGTAAAGATACACGCACCTCTATGTTCATTGCAGCATTACTCACAATAGCCAAGACTTGGAAACAACCTAGGTGCCCATCAAGGGACAAATGGATAAATAAGATGTGGTATATACATACAAGGGAATACTACTCAGTCATAAAAAGTGATGAAATCTGGCCATTTGTGACAACATGGATGGAAGTTGAGAGTATTATGCTAAGCAAAATAAGTCAGAGGGGGAAAGTCAAATACCCTATCATCTCACTCATAAATAGAAGATAAAAACAAACAAACACATAGAGACAGAGATTGGATTGGTGGTTACCAGAGGGCAAGGGGGGAGGGAGGAGGGCAAAACGGGTGATTAGGCACTTGTGTGTGGTGATGAAGATTGTAATCAGTCTTTGGGTGGTGAACGTGATGTAATCTACACAGAAATGGAAATGTAATAATGTACACCTGAAATTTATATAATGTTATAAACCAAAAAATGAAAAAAGAAAAATAAATGCATCTATTAAAAAAAAATAAGCAGTCAGAGGGGACTTCCTCATCTTCTTCTCGATCTTAGGAGGAAAATTCCAGTCTTACACTTTCACTGTTTAGTCTGATGTTAGCTGTGGGTTTTTTGTAGATGCCCTTTATTGGGTGGAGGAACTTCTTTTCTCTTTCTAGTTTGTTGATTGCGTTTATTATGAAAGAGTTTTCAGTTTTGTAAAATGCTCTTTCTGTGTCCATTGAGAAGATCAAGTGGTTCTTGTACTTTATTTTATCAATATTGTGTAATACATTGATTAATTTTCATATGTTGAACCAACCTTGTATGTGTACTTAGTCATGGTGTATATGTTACCGGATTCAGTTTTGCTAGTATTTTCATTGAGTATTTTGCGTCCATGTTCATTGCATCTATATATATTGCATCGCTATTATTTTTATGTCACATAAAGAAGTTTTATTGTTTATGCACTGCTATAATGGCATCTCTTATAATATTTTTCTGTACAAGTTGAAAGCACACAGGACAAACTACTGTTGGCACTCTTAACTCAGAAAATTTTGACTTTCCTAATGATCTGCCATCTTCTTGTTAAAATATTTTTGTTATATAATTCATCATGTTTCCTTTTTTGTTTTAAATTCAAATATATTTATTCATGCATTACTCCTCAAATTAGAAGAATAATTATTTCCTAATAGCTGCAACCACAAGCAGCCTTAATGTAACGTTTTGCCAAAGAATACTCTTATTGTTCACAATTCTGTTCAACGAAGCAAGATGGATGTGACTGTAGAAGCATCATCAACAATAACTATAAAAAGCAGATTTATATTTTAAATCATCCTTCAAACTACTCCTACCAAAGGTAGTGAAGTAAGCAGCATATTGTTGTTGTGGACACTTGCCATACGAAAAAGAAACAAACAGATAAACAAAAGACAGCAAACATAGAGTCTAGAGACTTGCATTTGAGCCAAGCTTTGCCACTGGATTTGTATGCTACCTTTAAAAACACATCTTGAACTCTCTGAGTTTCTGATTCTTCACCTAGAATGTGAAGGTGATAATGATAATCTCTCTAGTTAAATGAAAAGCTTTATGAAGTAGATGACAAAATACTGTATCTCCAAAATTACACCAAAAAAATGAAAAAAAATTCCAAGAAGTAGGGGGACATGCAATGCAAAAAGTGATGTAAAAGGAAAAGGAAAATAAAAGTTATAATTAAATGTGAATAATTATTAATAATGAAATTATTGAATTTAATACAATTAGAAAGTAAGAATAAGTAAACTAGAAGTCATAATTCTAAATGATTGCAACCAAATCCAAGAGATTTAGAGGTAAAGACATAGGGTGTTTTGGGGAAGTAAAATAAGAGAAATGAAAACAAAAATTGGATCGTCTTGTCTGGTTTGAGGGAGAAGCTGTGGATCCTTACTAATTTTTTTAAGCAACCAGGAACGCAGAAATCTGTTTGTTTAAATCTAAAGATAATAGGTCTGGTTCACAAAGGGAAATTGAATATGTGAATTACCTTTTTATGCTCCCCAAATTTCGCTGAAATCACAGAAGAAATAAAGCCATAAAAACCATAGTACTGCTATAAATCTGAGAGGAGTGTCACCAGCAAACTTTTGAGAGCTATCAAGAGTTTTGGAGGTAGGCTCAGGTTGACAACAAAACCCACCAGACTAAGGAGCTAATAATCTCATCCAGGTGAAAGAGTCACTGAAGTGAGTTTTTCCAGTAAAGTCTCTGCATAACCCTCAGATGAGAGATAATGGGGTCTGTGAGAAGGGCTTAGGCTTGGACAATAGGCTGGGTAATTCATTAGAAGGAAAAAAGCTACATAGCAATCCTGTTTTCAGAGGAATTGAAACCAGTGTTTCTCCCCAGAATAAAACTTCAAGGTCGGTTCTATTAAGTGGGAAGTCTGAGTCCAGAAATTACCAGAATGGGCACCAGGTTTATAGGCGAAAGAAAAGATAGTGAGCCCAGTGACGGTCACTTGCCACAAAGAAATAGGAAGATCCAGCATATAAACTACTCGTAAACCATAAATGGTGAACCCTCCTTATACCACCACCTTCTTTCCACCCACGGCAAGCATCAGAGCAAGGACATCTGCAAACGGAAGTTGTGTTCATGATCTGCCAGGTGAACAAGGCTTCTTATTTAGGCAAGATATATGAATTCTGGCTACCAATACCACACAGTCGATGTATGCAGACACATAGGCAACCAAGAATCATTAAATATTTAAGTAAAACTAACAACATGACAGGAACTAAATTTTAAAAAACCTTTAAAACAATTCTATAACTCAGAGATATCAGGTCTCTTATATACATCAAAAGATTTAGGTGAAAGGGAGGCAGAAGCCATCTTCTTTTGGCTGTAGCAGCAGCAAAAAAAGCTCCACTACCTGTGAAAATAGAATCTACACTCTAGCATCTACCCATCAGCTTCAAAGACTTAAGGTCATGGTGGAGCAGCAGTTCTGGAAAAGTTTAGCAGCAATAGCTGCACTTGTTTGCTGCCTTCTAGATCACAGCAACTGCTTATGATCTTGAAACTAAAAGTCTCATTGGATCCCAGACTTGCACTTCTCCAGCCTTTCAAATGATTTTGTATGCACCAAATTTCTTTTTAGTATAAAATACTTAGCATTGTTTCTATTCCTTCTAGTATAATCTTGTCTGATACAGAAAAGTGTTCAGAAAATCAATAAATAAAACCTCGACAATGAAAATTTAAGATTTTTTATTTGACTTAGGGTCAAAAGGCATTGATGACTTCATTACCAGCGGAAAATAAGATATTGGTAGTCCAAGGCAGGCAGTGGTAAAAACAGTTACTTATTATCACATGTGGTCACCTGGAATAAAGTGCCTACTGAAGGCAAGCCTTTGGTAACAAGTGTTTGTTACGATAGAACACTGAGATGGAAATAAGAAATACTCAGCTGGGCTGGAGCCAGCAGCTATTCAAACAGTTGTCCTTTATGATCCCTTAAGGGGACCCGCAGAAGGTCCAGGCCTCATTTTATCTTGCTGTACGTAATAAATAGATTCAGAGATATTCAAGAGAAAACAATATTGATGAAGTGAGAAAAGATTGTGCTGAAATTTCTGAGCTTCAAGAGAATCATAAATGCTCCCATAGAGAAAAGACAGAATATCTGCAAAGGAATCAGAATCAGGCAAGTTAGAATTCTTAATGGCAACTTTCGATGGCTGGGAACTTCTAAAATCATTTCAATGTTTTCTAATAAAGTGTTCATTGATACTCATCCTTTTCAAATTAAATAAAATATGCTGACTACAGAATTTCCTTCAAGGATTTGGGCAGCAAGGATCTGCGCTGGTATTACATGAGTAAAAACTTCCCCCACATATAAAAATAAATAATACTTAAAAAAATTTTAAGTTAATTTTTCATAGATAGTATGTGCACACAGTACAAACATTTTAATACACAAAAGAGTATCATGACAGTAAATTTTCATCTTATCTTTGTGCCTTAGCCAGTCAGTCATCTCTTTAAACATAGTAAGATTAACCTTTTAAAAAACAGTGCTTAGCTCCAGGCTGAGTTTTTATCACAGTTTTATTGAGATATAATTCACATACCATAAAACTCACCCCTTCATAGTGTAAAATTCAGTGGTTTTTAGCAAATTCAAAAGTTGTATAACCATCACCACTATCTAATTCTAGAACATTTACATCACCCCAGAAAGAAACCTCATACTCATTAGCAGTTACTCCTCATTTCCCTTATTTCTAGCCTCTGGTAATCACTAATCTACTTTCTGTGTCTATGAATTTGCCTATTTTACATATTTCCTATAAATTGAATAAAAAATGTGTCGTCTTATGTATTTGGCTTCTTTTACTTATCATAGTGTTTCCATGGTTCATGCACGTTGTAACATAGCTTGTTTTTAAACTAACATGATATGGTGAAATGTTATCAGCATTTTTTCTGCATGAAAAAAGACAAAAGAAGGAGGTGAGTACTTCAATATTTGCTATAATAGTTGTTTATTAGACAGATGTCTTAGGCAAGCCAAGGTATTTAATCATGTTTCAGTGCATATGAATGGCAGTCTTAGGGGCTGAGTTTCACAAGGTGCAAGTCCCAAGAAAGCAAAGCAGATGGGCAAAGACAGCATCAGTGGCACAGCATCATCAAGTGTACAATATTTTGTGTTACACAGACAAATAAGGTTAGTTAGAGACAGGAGGTTTCATGTCATCAACTCAAAAGGTGGAGAAGCTTTCAAACAAGCAAAAATGCATAAATGATACCTTCTGTTCTTTTTAACCCATCAGATCATTAAGTGACAAATCATAAGCAAATTCCCTAACATTGTTCTAAATCTATACAACTCAGTTAAAAAAAAAACCTTTTATTGGAAAATATAACAGAGAAAAGTGAAAAACAAATAAATGTACAGCTCAAAGGATCATCAAGAAGCAAGCACCTTATAAACTCCATCCACGCCAAGACCATGGGAGCCTTTCTTGAGCCCCCTCAATTAATACCCTCTGCCGCCTATAGAGATAGTCATTACCTTGAGTCTAACGCTATTTTAAAATTTTAAGTAAATGAATTCATACAGTATGTTTTGTTTTGTTTCTGGTTTATTTGGCTAACATTTTTTGTGAGGATCATCTGTGTTGTTGTGTGTAGTTGTAGTTCATTTGCATTGTGGAAGCACATGCTTGAATGTACCACGATTTATTTATCCATTTACCCTTACATTTTGGCTCTTTCCAGTTCAAAGCTATTATAAATAACGATTCTATAAACATTATTGTTTGTGTCTCTTGGTGGACATAGCACACATTTCTGTTTGGTTTATATCTCAAAGTGAAATTACTGGATCATATGTTATTTAAACCAACTTCAGCAGAAAAAGTCAGATTTTCAAAGTGTAGTACCAATTTATATTCTCATCAGCAATATATTTAGCTGTGGTTTTCTTCTTCTTCTATATGGTAGTTGAAGAGAGTCTTGAATCTTTAGTTTGAGATCTTACATCAGATTTGAAAGAATCTTTACTATTAGTTCTCCAAATATTTTCTTCTGCTCTAGTCTCCTATCTTCAACAGGACCTCAATTTCATGTACATTGGACACTCTCTACCTTCTATGTCTCTTGCACGATAGCCATTTTGCTTAACAATTCCTTCCTTAATTTATCTCTTTCTTCTTGCATTGACGTAAGTAGCAAGGAGAAACAAGGCTGTACCTTCAACACTTTGTTTGGAAATCTCCTCAGCTAAATATCCAAAGTCACCATTTACAAGTTCTACTTTATACTCAAAAATAGAACACAATTCTGCCAAGTTGTCTGTCACTTGTAACAAGGATTGCCTTTCCTCCAGTGTCCAATAATATGTTCCTCATTTCTTTCTGCAACCTCACCAGAAGCACCTCTAAGATTCCGTTTATGACAATATACGTATTCTTTAAGATGATAGAAGTTTTCTCTACTGTGCTCCTCACTTCCATCTGAACCCTCACCAGAACTGCCTTTGATGTCTATATTTCTACCAACTGTCAATTCCAGGCAATCTAGGCTTTTCCTAACATGCACTTAACATTCTTCCAGCCTCTACACATTACCCAATTCCAAACACATCTCCTCATTTTTAGGTATTTGTTACAGTAGCACCTCACTTCTGGTATCAAAATCTGCATGAGTTTTCAAGGACTTCCATAAAAATTACTACAAATTGGGTGGCTTGAAACAACAGGAATTTATTTTGTCACAGTTCTGGAAGTCAGCAGTCTGAAATCAAGATGTTGACAGGGCTATACTTCCTCCAAAGGCTCTAGGGGAGAATCTTTCCCTGCCTTTTCCAGCTCCTAGTGACTCGTGGTGTTCCTGGGCTTGTGGTACCATATCTCCAATCTCTCCAATCTCTGCCTCTGTCTTCAGAAGGCCTTCTTTTTGTGTGTCTCTGTGTCTGTGTGTCCCCTCCTCCTCTTATAAGAATAACAGTCATTGGATTTAGGACTCACTATTCCAACACGACCTTATCTTAACTAATTACACCTGCAAAGATCCTATTTCCCAATAAGTTTACATTCTGAGGTTCTAGGTGTTCATGGATTTTCAGTTGACACTATTCAACCCAGTGTGCTCTTCAACATATTTGAACAGAGAGACATAGTCTGCATTGTCTGAATAACCTAGTCTACCAATATTGGGAGTGAAAGTCTGTAAACAGCTTTAAAATCAAGTAATTTTAACTCATAATATTTCACCAGGGCCCCACATTTTGATGGATTTGATATTTCTTTGATAAAACTGCTATAATTAGTCTGGTTGGGGTTAAAGAAAGCATGGGTGGACTATTCTTGGTAAGTTTTATTTTGAGGTTAATGCTTGCTTTGTAATGTGAATTTGGAAGATCCCTTTTTCAATGTTATAGAATAAATTTAATAGTATAGAAATTACCTATACCTTGAAGGTCTGATAGCTGTTATGGACTGAATGTTTGTGTTCCCCCAAAATACATGTACTGAAGTCCTATCCCCCAACGTGATAGTATTTGGAGATAGAGCCTTTGGGAGGTAATTAGGTTTAGATTAGGTCATGAGGGTGGAGCCTCCGTGATGGGATTAGTGTCCTTACAAGTAGAAGGAAAGAGACCAGAGTTCTCTCTCCCCTCCCTGTGAGGACACCCGGAGAAGGCCTTCATCTGGAAGCTAGGAAGACGGTTCTCACCAGAAACTGAATCAGTCAGCATCTTGATCTTACACTGGCGAATGCTTTTGTATCTATAGCTGTTATTAAAGACCATCAAAAGTAGTTTGCTTTCTGTTGACTACACACTACTTCTGTTACTACACACTTTGACTGTCTTACCTCAGAGATACACCAACTGTGTAGCCCTCCTGCAGGGTCCTTGATCATCTCTTTATTCCACAGGAAAACATGCTGGTCTCCATAACTCTCACCTATATGCTTGTCTTTTTAAATTGTACCTTCAGACCAAACTTCTCTCTTGAGCTCGAGTGATGTTTCTGCCAGCTTTCAGAGCATCTCTAATTGGATATTCCATGAGTATCCTAGACTCAACATTTCCAAAGATGAATTCATATTCCTGATCTTAGGAAGGACACTATACATCCAGTAACCTAAGTCATATATCAGTATCTATCGCAGCACTTATCGCGAGGTTTTGTAATAACTATACCCCCAGCCCCGCTAGACTACAAGGTGTTGAAGAAAGACAGCAACGTGTTATTCTTCTTATCCTAAGCACTCAGCATGATGAATAGTACATACTAGGAACTTAATATATGTTTAATGAATGAATACATGAACGAACAAATGACTGAATAAATGGATTCATAGAAAAGATCGAAATTGCAGAGAGATACTAAGTGGCGACATAGAAGAGGAATAAAACATAGTTATTAAAAAAACTATAATTTGAAGATCTAGGTGTATGGTATAATTTTCCAAAAATTGTAAATGCACAGATTTCCTGAAACGTTTTTTAACCAGAAGGTTTCAATAAAAAGAAGTACCACTATTTTAAATTGCTAGAGTTCCCTTACTTTTTAATATTCATTGAATTTTGTAAATAAAGTGCTTCAGGTATTTAATTTAAACTCATGACAGTATGTAAAGCTTTGAGATTTATAACAGTGGAAGTAAACTTTCACAGACCAAAGTATGTTTTCATTTTTCTAATAGAAATTTTATAATTAAATAGAATTTATGCTAAGTAACCATAATTCTATTGGAAGAACATATTTATTTTTAGATTAAGGATAGCTGTGGAATCTTTATTAACAAGTGAATGTATAAAGTGCATTTGTGTTATGAGAAAAACAACTCCAGTTGTCAATTTATCTGCTAAAAAAATAATTAAACGCCGAAATGCAAACAGAGTAAAAGATATAAGATTCTGCCTTCAATTTGCATTAATATAATTGTACTCCATGGCTCACTTATCAAATTAGTCTTCTCTAAAGAAGCTATGTCTTTACTATCTCACATTAATAACAGCACATAATCACTATACCTTCCAAAATTTTCTAGGCTTAATCTTCAGAGAAACTATATGAGAGAAATCATTTTTTTGGAGTGCTACTGATATACTACCTAGATTTTTAAAGAATGATTCACTGTACAACTTACATTTAATTTAGACAACTAATATTTATACTTTTTATATTTTAAAATTGTTCACAAAATTAAATCAAAGGAACACGCAATCCAGAGGGCACAATCTCAGAATGGGATGGTAAAAAAACAGCTCCAATTCATTTATTAAGCCCTTATGCCCTGCAGTTGTTTTATCCTGTGTTTAGATACAAAACTTTTTGTGAGTCTTCACTACCTAAAGGATAAAGTCCCAAATCTAAAATTCTGAAAAATCCCACTTAACCTTTTCCATTTCATTTCCTGTAACTCCTCCCATCACACTGAACTCATCTCAACTCCTTCTGGGCATCATGCACTTACCCCATAAACTTTCAATTCCTCTTCCTTATTCAGGCTATTTCATCTATATGGAATGTATATCTCCCTCTGTTTTTGCCTGATCATTCTGCAAAGATCATAGTCTTCATTAAGTTCTTCACTGGCCCCACAGTCTTCTCTCTTTTTGTGTTATCACAAAATTTGTGTTACAAAATTTTAATTTTGTATCCTTATTGCCCAACTCTAAGCTTGATATCGACAGGGAGATAAAATATCATTTTTTTCCAGTAACAACATTAAACATTTGCAAACAAAAAGACAATCTACCACAGTCTGCCCTTCTGATTATAAACATTTAGATCTTTCTCCCTTCCTCTTTCAAAGTATACTCACCCTCCTCACCAAAGGAGTAACCTAAGAGTACTATACTGTCATTCTTTCCAGCTCAATGCCCATAATCTATGGGCGATGCTGTAGTTTCTGTGTTTGTTCTGGCTATGTCCTCTCTTGATCTGGAGACTTATGAGGTAACAAACTCAAGTTATTTGCCTCACAACACAGAAAATACAGTAGTGCAACAGGGACTGGAGAACCACAGTGAATAATCCTATTCAGAAAAAGAAAGAATGGGAGGTGGGCGCTGGTCCTAAAATTTCACAAGGCAGAAGTCGCTGCTGACTGAAGATGTGGAATATTCCTTGATTAGACCCTGATTTTCCTATCTGGGGATTAGCTCTAGTCCACTCTTCTCCTTGGCTCCTGTCTCACCTCTGGGAACTCTTGCTTTAGATCCATCTAAAGAAGACATTAGCAAATATGCCCTCCTGGGAAGATGAACACATCTCTCAACCTGCTGCTCATCTCTAGAAGATTGGGGTGTCCATCCAAGTGTCATTTCACATCTCAAACAGTCAGTCTCTTTAATCCAAGGCTAATAGTTCTTTTAGCAGAACTTAGTCTACTTTTCTTCTGTTTGACTCCAGTCAACTTCATCCATCAATGGTCATACACATAATTCTTTTTAGATATACCTCTTTCTTTAGATTTAACTTTAGTCACCTTGATCCTATCAGGTTTTGGTGAGAGAGCTACACTCTTGCCTATTTGTCCAGACTTTCAAATTGTTCATTTGAAAAGATTTGCTGAGGCACCTTAATTTTATTAAAATACTTCAACAAAGGTGTGAAGGCCGCATTCATGACTGGGTCATTATCTTCAGGTTTTAAATGACTTTTTTGGCCAAACACCTTCTCACTTTCATCTTAGATAGCTAGAGATGAGAATCAGATGCATCTTCCAACTCTGCAAGTCTCTGAATTCCTAGATGCCCCATTCCCTGTCATTACAGCTTACAAACTGACCAATTATTTTCTGAGTCTATCTCTTTATCGTACTGCCTTATCAACTGTTGCGGATAGTAACTGACGTGCTGCTAACATACTCTTCGCTTGCCTTTTCACTGAAAGCTATGAGTTCATCAGGGACATTAACTGCCTTCCAGTTAATTGAAAACTGTTTCACCACATGTTCCAGCATGGCATAACATAGACTGCCATCTTTCCAGACTCTGGTAATAGCTACCTTGTCATCTGTTGCTGGGGCATAAACTCAATGTCACATATTTTAGGATTTTTATTATGATAACATGCCACCACACTTTCAGTACCAAATTCTTTATTAGTCAGAGTAGGCTAGGTTATGTTGCAGTAACAAACTACTCTCAAATCTCATGACTTGCAACAATAAAGGTTTATTTCTCATTCTCAATACATGTCCATTGCAGGTCAGCAACGTCTCTGCTCCAAGTAGTTTTCACCCTAACACCTGAGCCTCTATCTAGAGCATTGCTGATCTCATGGCAGAGAGAAAAGAGAAAATATGGCACATGTTGGCTCTTAAAGCTTCTGCTTGTGCATGACACATTACTTTTCACATCTCATTTGCTGATTAAGTAAGTCATCCTATCAAGCCTGACATTAATGAGGCAAGTAAGTGATATCCCCTCCAAGGGAAAGGCAGCAGGTATTTGTACATAATATAATCTACCACACATACCAATCCTACTTCTAAAGTTAAAATTTATTTTTACAATCTGTATCTTCTAGTATGGCTTCTTTTTCTAGACTGTCACTTCTACTCTTCAAATCTCTGCTTAAAATATAGGTCACAGACTTTTTCTCCTAACTTGAACGTTCAAAATTTAAACTTTTACAATTTGACATTTGGTTAACATTTAATGAAATTTATATTCCGTAACTCTGCTTTATTAACATTTCCAAAGGCCTCACCTGAATACCTATACTATTGCTACCTCTAGAAACTTGGTCAATGACAAAAAAGTAAGCCACTGAATTTCACTTTCTTATTAACAGTGGTATTCCTGTATACTTATTTACTTATTTTATTATCAACTGTTATCATTAAAAATAAAATATTCCAAAGAGAGGTTTTCCTCCTTCTAATTCCTTTGCTGAAAGCCTACCCACACTTACTGCTGTTAGGTTTCTGCATCCACTTCTAAACATTTTCTGGTTTTTTGTGCTAATTTTTTAAACATAGGCATACTCCTTACCATAGTCTAGAAGGTCAGTGTCAGAGAGATCTTTGCAACCTCTCCGATCTCATTTCTTCTCTCCTTTTTAAAGGAGCAGCCACACTGGACTCCTTTGAGCTTTTCTTTTTTAATCTCAAAACCATTTCTCTTGACAACTGGAATGTTCTTTCCCTAGATCTTCACCAGGTTACTTCCTTCTTTTCATTTAGGTTTCAGCTCAAATATTACCTCCTCAGAGGGACCTTCTGCATCCACTCATTAAAGTAATCTTCTTTCCTCCACTCGCCCATGTCCTTCTCTCTTTCATTATTCTATTTTACTGGTTTATCACTATCTAAAATTATCTTAACTGTTTATGGTGTGTCTTCCCAATCAGCATGTAAACTCTATTAGGGCAGGACAAATTTCTCCTTCACTGCTATCTCCCTAGTTAGAACAATGCCTGGTGCAGAGTAGGTACTTAATAAAGATTTACTTAATGAATGAAAAAGACACCAGTCTTCCTAAACTTCATGACATGTCATCTTAATAATCATCATTTATTTATTTTTTTCCCTTTCTCGCTGGCCATATCTCGTCTCCCAAGCATTACATGCTGGAATTACTTAGCTCCACGTCCTTTATCGCACTTGTCACTCTACCTTCTCTCCCTAGACAAGCTCATTCTGTCATATAGCTTCATTTCCCGAACATATTCTTCTAGTCTAGATCTCTCCTCTGCCCTACAGAAATCCACTGGGATTTTACATAAATATTTATCCACCATTCTCTGTTGTTTCTTATCTCAATAACTAGCATCCACACAGCTGGTCAAAACTGAACCTCTGAAATTATCCTAGACACTGCCCTCTCCTTACTCCCCCATATTCACCCAACCACCAAATCCCGTTGGTGCTACCTCCTGAGTATCTCTGGAATCTTTTCTTCATCATCACATTCCCTACACTAGTGTGAGCTACCACTGTCTCTCACATGGACTAAGTATTGCAGTGGCCCCTTAACCAGTCCCTTCCCTTTCATGCTTATCTCCTCTAATTCATCCTTCCTAGACAAAGCAATCATTTAAAACCACAGCATCTTGTTTTGCTTAACTTCCTAATGCTCTCAGCATAAAACCCATGATGTGTGGTCATGGCCCGGCAGATCTGATCCCCATTTTGCTCTCCTTCTTCAAGTTCCAACCAAACCAGACCTCCCTTAGCTCCTCAAAAGGTCTGTTATTTCAGGTCGTCACACCTATCGCCTCGGTTCTATACTCCTGCATCCTCCCTCCGTCTGCACTTGGTTAATGTCTACTCCCCTTTCAGGTCTAACATTACCTTCTCGCAAAAGTATTTTCCCACACTTCCAGTCCCAAATACTTGTGTGATCTCTTGAGTAATGCTTTAAGCTACGTATGAGTTTGGAGGGGGTTCAGATTGTCCCCAATGCCCCCTAAAGCCTGTCCCATGGAAGACTTTCGGGTTAAAAAAACCCAATAGATAGATGAAAATTGTATTAGAATACTGGAACAGATTATGTGTAGCGACATGCCATTGAAAATACATGTTAAGAATGCAATTTCGGGCCCAGGGAGGGGGGATAGTGGCAATGTCAAAAAGGTCCTGGAGGATCTGAATTCAATTGAGGGCCAAGACCTGAGGGTTTAAAGATCACATTGACAGGACTACTGCCATCTTTAAGTCATTTACTAGTTTTTAACTTCTGCTCGTAAGCGACAGTCTCAGACAGGAAGCAGCTGCATCTTCTTAAACCGCAGGCGCTGACCTTAGCGGCGAGAGACTCGACCCGCCCTCCCGGCGCCCGGCGCGCAGCAGCCACAGGCGCCGCGCGGCTCCCTTGGCGGCGCTCCGGGACGGTCGGCGCGCGCCCGGCACGCGCGCCCCCAGCGCCTCAGCGCGCGGCACCGGCTCGCTGGAGCCTAGCAAGAGGACCCCGACCGCGGAGCGCCCGGCCTGTCCGTCTTCCCGCGGGCCCCATTTCTCAACGCGTGGCTTCCCAAGAAAGTGCCTGTCTAGTCAATCGAAGTGTTCTGGTTTCGACGCACCAATTTACCCGTCATAAATATACATAGCACAGGAATGAGAATGTTTCGCTTTGGAGTGGAACGCTGAAGGTCTGGCCAGGTTACAGAGGACGCGTGAGGCACTGGATCAAAGCAGGCACTATTACGGACAGCAGCATCCGGGCCCTCCTGCCGCAAGCTGCCCTCCGAGCCAGGGGTCCTTCAGGTAGGAGGTCCTGAGTGACTTTGAACGTCCGCTCAGCCTCGGTGCAGTGACTACTGAGTCCCGAGCTTTGCCGGTTTGTTTTTCTGACCTCCCGGATTTGAGGCCTCTGCCGCAGCCATGCTCCGCCACATCCTCGGTCAGGCCAAGAAACATCCGAGCGTAAGTCGTGACCCCTTTCCCAGTGTCCTCACCTGTCCATCTTGTGTTGGTGGAGGCTGCTTCCGCCCCCTGGGAGCTTGCTCCTTCACAGCCACTTACCGTTCCTCGGGGTGGACCTTGCCGCACTTTGTGCTGTCCTCCTCGTTGTCTCAGGCCATTGAGCTCTGACCTTCTAAGCCATGCATCGTTCCAGTGCAGGCGGGCGGGAGGTGAGGGATTCCTTCAAGGAAAATAAACTGGTGAAGGTTGGAGCAATGTGGTGGCTGCACCCTCTCAGGTTGGTGGCACCTAGAAGGATAGTTGTGCGCTGTGTGGATTAGAGACCGGCAAAGGTCAGGTGTTCTGTCTGTTGTTGCTGTGTGTTAAGCATGTTATACTCACCGCATTGCACCACCAGGCCTTGTGACAGTGAGGGTCTCTGATCTTGGAATCCTCTTGTCTTGACATTTTTGGGGAGTTTGGTGGCGCAGAGTTTAATCGCAGTTAAATTCTTTTGTACCTCTCATTTTCCCCTAGCACAACAGCGTGCTGTGGCCTTAAAACTCCATTACGCAGTCTTTAATCTTTATCCTACACCCAGTTGCCTAACTACACATTAAGCGTTGGTAGCAGTATGTTTTCAGAGATGATGCCCCAAACCGATATTTGTAATGGGAGTGTTTCTGTTTGCTCATTCAGGCTTTTTACTTCACAGAATTTGTTTTTCTTTAGGCTTATATCGAGACAAGTTTAAGTAATTTGCCAAAAGCTTGTTTTTCAAGCCTGGACCTAAAGGAAGCTGGGAAATTTACTGAGACTGATGTATAAGTATTAAAGAAATGAAGAAGACTTGATATATTTTCTTGGAAATTTTTAAATTTGAATATAGTTTTTTTCTACATTAAAACAGAATCATCTTCACATTCTTTGGAAATTCCGTTTCTTTCTTTTGAAGACAGTAAAAAGAAATCTTACTGAATGTAAGATCCACCTTTATTCAAATATTTAGACAAGATTGAAAAATAGCAGTTGGAGACTCGAGAATCAATGTGTAGAAGCCACGGTAGCCTTTCTGTTGTCGACGTCTAGGTGTTTGAAGATGGTGATTAATTGTTGTCAATTTTGTGTTTGCTTCTAGTTGATCCCCCTCTTTATCTTTATTGGAGCGGGAGGTACTGGAGCAGCGCTCTATGTCTTGCGCCTGGCGATGTTCAATCCAGATGTCAGGTGAGTCCTTTAAAATGTTTAGAACTTTGATGGTTTATCAAGCTGGTTTAGGAGCCACAGTCTTTCTAGGGAGGCAGCATCAAGTACTAGTAGAAAGAACCTGAGTTTTGTAGTCATACAGTAAGTTCAGATCCCAGTTCTGCTGTTGTCATTTACTTTTCCTGGTTCATGAGATTATCTAAATTTCTCTGAGTCCCATTTTCTCACTGGTAGAGTAGAACTGCTAATACCTATCTTGTAACATTGTGAGATAATAACTGTTTTTATAAAATACTTAATCCGGGTTGCTGGTAAGTGTAAATGTTTGTGGCCCGCTCTTCCACAATAAAGAATGTTTCTTTTTGAAGTTGGAAAACAACAGACAACGAAAAGATTGATTCATGGTTATTCTGAGCGCTTTGTTGTTTTTCACTTCATTGATGAAATAGAAAATTTAGTAAAAGTCAAGTGTAAGCTTGCCTATGACAGGGATAGGGATGAGGACAGCTGCCCCCAAGGCTGTGTCGTCTACCTTTTTTCTAGTTGATTACATGGGATTGCTTGTTGGAGGGCCTATCTTTGTTTCAGCTCCAAAATGAAAACACCACTGTCCTTCACCTATAGAAAATGAGATTGGTCTGTTCAAGATATTAGCTTCTTAAGAAGTACAAAACTATTTTAAATAGTGTTTTATTACTATAACAAGTACAACATATTGTTCCTTTTAGTTGGGACAGAAAGAATAACCCAGAACCCTGGAACAAACTGGGTCCCAATGATCAATACAAGGTAAGCTACAAAATTGTTTCAGAATTGCTGAAAGTATCTTTTAATAAGTTTTGCCATTGAGTAGTGTTTTTTGAAATTGGATGTACAAGTAAAATTCCATCATAATGACTTTTGAGGAGCTGCTAGATTGTTCTGGTAAATTAAAATGGCATAGCTTTCTAATAAATATTTTTTTCTAGGGATTTTATTCACAGACTTTAGACTCTGGATATGAAATTAAGATAATGTCTTAATTCTGCTGATTTGACTAAGAAAAAAAGGAGGGGATAGTATAGCTATCGTTTACTGTCTTCCTGGATCTTAGATATTCTAGTGCAGAGGTTCACAAACTTCAGTGTGCATAGGCATCAACTGGAGAGGTTGTTACACACAGAATCTTCAGCTCCACACCCAGAGATTCTGACTCAGATGGTCTGTTGTGGAGACTGAGAATTTGCATTTCTAATAGGGTTTCAGATGCCGCTGAAGCTGCTGGTCCATGGACCACACTTTGAGTGGCCCTAATCTAGTGGATGGTTGGGTTGACTATTTTTCCTTGTTGGTATAGTTGAAATATTTCAGATGAGTGTTAGTAGGAAGAAGTGAAAATCAGCTGAAACTTACATTTTACCATGAACCTTCTAGATAAACTTTATAACATCTTTTTTGAAGAGTGCTTTGTGGAACTACTCTTCCAAAGAATGATTTCGTGGACTGAGACTATTTTATTGAGATATAATTGACATAGAACATCGTGTGTGTTTGAGGTATACAGCCTGTTGGTTTGATACGTTGCAGTATGATTACCGCACTGGTGTTAGCTGACACCTTTGTCACATCACATAATTATTCTTTCTGTGTTGAGAACAGTTAACATCTAGTCTCTAAGCAACTTTGAAGTTTACAATACAGCGTTGTTGACTAATGATTGTGTTGTACTTTAGATCTCCAGAACTTACTTGTTTATTAGTTGTAAGTTTGTACCCTTAAACATCATCTCCCCAATATCCCCCCCAACAACCATTCTACTTTCTGTTTTTACAAATTCAGCTTTTTTTAGATTCCACATGTAAGTGATATTTGATATTTGTCTTTCTGTGTGACTTATCTCACTTAGCTTAATGCTCTCAAGGTCCTTCCATGTTGTCGCAAATCTGAAGCCATTTGTTGATTCCCCAAACGTTAACTTCCTTATGTGTAAAAATTTTGCATACAAAGACAAAGCATAGCAGTGTCAAAAAAAAATAAATAAAAACAAAAAAAAACCAAGGCAACTTTATTAAGGTATAATTCACATACCATACAATTTACCCAAGTGTATAATATCAGTGTCATAGTTACTCAGTCCAGGCTTGATAAAGTCACTGCTATAACTTGGAAGGTAGATCATGTGTCTAAAGAGCTTCTAAAAAGAAGCTTTTTCTGAAAAAAAGAAAAAGATTTTGGAAACAGGATGTTAGTGGACTGTTACTGGCTGTATTTCCCAAGAGGTGAGCTTGTAGAAGAATTGGGCAGTTTACAAGGAGAAATAAAAGTCCAGAAACTTGTGAGCTTAGAGTGAACGAAGCCCTACTACTGCTTCTAAACCCAAACAATGAGGTAGACTAGATTATTCTCTCTCATCATTCACTGTCCGTCACCTATGAGAATTTGTTTTTCTGGCCCATTGACATCAGGTTTGGCCATGTGACTTGGCTGTGGCCAATCATAAGTGAGGGGAAGTGATCTCTGCTACTTATGAACCACTGTGTGTTCCCCATTTTTCTTTTCCATCTGTCCTGAGACCAAAATTGACATTAAGGGTTATTCATTCAGTCCAGGATTGGGATGAAGACATCATGCAACAGTCAGCTTATAAAATGGTATATAATGCGAGTGAAAAATAAACCTTTGTTTTGGTAGGGCACTAAGATTTGGGGGTTATTTGTTGCCCCTTTATAATCTAGCAAAAGCTAACTAATACAAACAAAAGAGGAGACTAAAATAGAGTTTAAGCATCAAAGGCCCAGCAACACTTCTCCACTGAATAAAATGCCCCAAAGCCAAGATCAGAGTATGTTGCGCCTTGCTAAACTGTTGTTCCACAGACCTTCCGAGTAGCCACCGTTAAATTGAGAAAAACAACGGGGGAATGGAAGCTGAAAACTAAAGCAGAGTTGAAAATTACGTAAATAGAGAATTTTGATACTGGCCTGTGAAACGGAGTAGAAGTAAATGCATCAGAAGCTTGCTTAGTTTTGAGAAAACAGGCAAAGATACCATGACCTTTCCACTCTGCATGGGTATAACGGCTTGATCCTGCTGCTTAATCAGTGTTTGGCAAATCATATAACTTGATCTTCAGTTGCCTCTTTTAGAAAATAAGAATGAGTCATTAAGAGTAAGAATTTTCTTAGTATCTTACTGAGTAAAAATTAGTTAATTGTGATAATTAAATAAGATAAACATAAAGCTTTCTGCCCACA
Organism: Equus asinus; assembly: GCF_041296235.1. NCBI lineage: Eukaryota > Metazoa > Chordata > Mammalia > Perissodactyla > Equidae > Equus > Equus asinus. Next base: position 143,723,297 of record NC_091790.1, on the reverse strand, counting down.
GTGCCTGGCATCTATTAGAAGAGCCCAACAAGTGTTTATTTTCTTCTTAATGTATAACCTGCAGTTCCTTTTATAAATATTCCCTCTAGCATTTTGTTAACATGTTAGAGAGAGCACAGTTAGTTTCTTTTTTAAGTCTCGTTGTTTAGGTTCAGTTGCTTCGTAAGAACACTGTCAGAACAAAGGATACTGCTTTATGGCTTATTCTTACTTCTCTGTCTATGAAAGTCTGTATGTACCTCAAGGATAAGCTTTACAACTGGGGAATTTTTCTTTTTTTACAAGTCAAGTAAAGTAAGAATTTTTCTCACTTTAGTTAGAGATAAAGAAGTTAGGGTATGTTTGGAGAAATTTTAAAAAGCGTTTGAAGAAATAATGGATACATATTTATGAGGTTTTTGCCTTAAAACTCTGTGAGGAAAATGTTGATGATTCTGCAGTTTGGATTTTTTTGGAGTTAAATAGCGTAGTCTTAAAGTAATTCTAGCACAACCTCTTCAGTGTTCTTTGGCATGAGAATGAGTAAACTTAAGATTATAGCCTTATTTGGACTTATGTACAAATCCTAATGTTTCCTGAGTAGAAACTGGAGCGGTTTCAAATATAAATTATTAAAAAAAAAAGTTTTTGAGAGTTAGAAGCAGTTTTTTTTAAGGCAATCATAGTAAAATAGTAAGATTTATTTCTATAATTTTAGTTGAATATAAGGAAGTTTTGGGAATTACAAATTTTCAAATATACAGTATTATTTAAATACAGTATTATTTAAAAGCAAAAACAGTATTATTTAAAAGCGTTTGTACTAGAGTGGTCAGGTGTCAGTTTAATATTGATGCAATCTGGGTTAGGAAATTAAGGAAACTTCTAAGTGAGAGACACAGAGAAAAGAGAAGAGCCGTCAAGGCAAGCCAGTTTGTGTTTAAAAAGTTATGTAAACCCCACAACAAAGTGTTACCATATCTACTAGCCTACCTTGGTTGCTGTGAATCTGTCCTATCTAGATTATAGCACTCTGCTAACCAAGTAGCGATGATGATTCTTGGTTTTCCTCTATTCTGTTGGAGATTCATTTGTGTACTTAGTAAAGATGGAAGTAAAAGCATAAGAACTGGAAGTATGTATCAGAAGGAATTCTTAATTATTTACTTTGAAATAGAAGAAATTTTAATAGATTCTGACTAACAGATTATACTAACACTAGTCTTCTGAGGTGGATTGAATATTTTTACTTTGCCAAAACCATTTTTAAAGGGTGGAATTTTAGTGTCTTTCTTGAATCACTTTTATGTTGTTAAGTATTCTTAATAAAAAATTCAGGTCTGTAGTTTTTATATAGAAAACTGAATATAAATAATTCTAAAACTTCTGTACCATCTCTGTGTATTTGATAGGTTATCTAAAATATCTTTTTTCTTTTCCAAGTTCTTCTCGGTGAATGTAGATTACAGCAAACTGAAGAAAGAAGGTCCAGACTTCTAAATGAAATGTTTCACTATAAAGCTGCTTAGAATGAAGGTCTTCCAGAAGCCATCCGCACAATTTTCCACTTAACCAGGAAATATTCCCCCTCTAAATGCACGAAATCATGTTGGTGTGTTATGTTGGGGTTTACACTGATTAATAAATATCTGAAACTTGATATGTGTGACTATTTAATGCTGAAAATCTGCTCTGAACTTTATAAGAAATAAATTATTAGAATTTAAGGAATTTCTTGAATTTCTATATGTTTATATAAATTGAAAATAAGACTTTAAGCTGCTCAATAAAACATTTTCATTTTCTGTGTAGGCCATTGGTAACTTCACTGGAGCATATTTAACAACTAGACCTGGAAATTATACAAAGGCAGGTCAGGAAGAATATTCAAGCCTCTGGCATTGGCAAAGTGGAAACCTCTGGATTTCTGTTACTGGCTGATGTCAGCGTGTGCAGTTGTTAACAGTAGTTTTTACCGTGGCATTCTCTTTGCTGAAGATTTTCAAGGTTATCAGTCACTGTGGTTTTGCTGTTGGAAATTGTAGTTGGATCTGAGTCTGTTACTGCTAACCATGGAGCTAGGAGCCAAGAAGAGATCTTGAGAACTGCTGAGCCTTGGCAGGTTTTCAAAGGCTGGGAAGTACATTAGTAGCAATTTTAAGTGGGGAAAGTGTGAGAGATGGACTATGGAATTGGAATTCAATTGGAGAAAATATTAATGTGTATGTTGGTGTTACATGGCTCAGGCCTTTTAGCAGAGTCTTAAATGGTGATTGAACAGAACATTTCAGTGGTGGCTAATCAAGAATTAACTGTATCTTTTATAAGTTTTCACACAGGTGTGAGCAGCTAAGTCATCATGTCATAGAAACATTTGAGGAATTTGAGACGTTTTGGATTAATGTATAAATAATTGAAATACTTTGTTTATACAGTAGAGCACATTTTACATGTCAGGAACTAATTCATGTAATTCAACATGGATTATCTCAAATACTTAAAAAAATTTTTTTTAAACAGTTGAGGAAGTTAAGACTTGGATTAATTAAATTACTGAACTACATTCTGTTGGCTCAAAGGTAGATGTTTGAACCCAGGTGGTCTTGGATCTAGAGCGTAGAGTGCATTTCAGTTCCTTGACACCTTATACTTTAAGCTCCTGAGTTTCTTGTGTAATTTCAGTCTCTAGAGTGGGGTTTTTCAACCTTACCGCTATTGACTTTCCAAGTCAGATAACTTGTAGCAGCCTGTCCTGTGCATTTTAGCATATTTAAGAGTGACCCTGTCCTCTACCACTGGAAGTTGGTAGCACTCTACACCTCCCCAGGTTGCCTCCGGACGAAAAATGCCCGCAGATATTGCCAGATGTCCACTGGTGGGCAAAATTGCCCCATTCCCACCCCTCTTGACAACTGCTGTAGACACTTGGGTACAAATCACCTCAAAGTTTAAAGTTGTGTGAAGAAACATGGTGGCCTTAGTTATAGATAGCTAAGTTATTGGAAAACATTTATTTTGAAGAACATTTTACTAAGCAGTTCCAAATAAATGCTATATTAAGAAAGAAGTAACAGCATTTTCTAGTATTGAAGACAATCATATGGATCCTTAAGGATTCTTAAACTTTAGCATCTTCAGGACTTTCCTATGTAAGAATGAATGTTAAGTTTGGCATGAAGTATAGTATATTTTGAAGAAACTACGTGCTATTACTGCTATTCAGGAGCTACAATGGCAATAGAAGTAGATTGTCCATTAGGAATGCATCAGATGTCAATGCTGCCAGGAAAGATAGGCTTTTTTTTTTCTTTCAAGTGAATTTGTTTAGAATTGTGCTTTTACTGTGCTTAATTTTACAACAGACTGTTTTGTCACTTCTCCATCTTAATGAGGTCACCAGGCAAAGCTGTATTTAAATACAGATATCTGGGGTTAGGATTTATGTAGTTTTGAAAAGTTGCAGTTTTCAGAATTTACAAATGCTTCCCATAAGAGCCAAGCAAAAATTATACTGAACTTCACTTCTTTCAAGTTTATTAACCCACGCTGATCAGGTCTTACCCTTACCGCTCCACTAAAAATGCTCTTGTTAAGGTCATCAATGACCTCCACATTTCTAAATTCAGAAGTCAGTCATCAGTACTCACTTTGACCTAACAGTAACAGTTGACAGAGCTCCTCTTGAAACATTGTCATCCCTTAGTCTCTAGAACACCATACTGTCTTTGTTATTCTTTTACATCATTGGCTTTTCTACTCAGTCTCTTGGTGGTGCACTTTCATCTTCGTGACCTTTTAGCATTGCAGTGCCCCAAAGGGAAAAACACTGAACCTTTTCAGTATCTGCAATCTCTTCATCCAGTCTCATGCTTCACATACCATGCTTGGGATGTTCAAGGTAATCTTTCAGACTGGGTGTTTTTCCATATGTATATGTATGTATACACACATTATATATGATTATATGCATTTCTGTTCGCTTGACCTCTCCATGTGGATGTATAATAGGTCTCTTAAATCTAACATGTCCAATTCTGAACTTGTGAACATCTCAATTTCCATATCCACAATCTCAATCCCACTGCCTTCAATGATATCAATTTATAGGAACATACTCCTTGCAGTAGTTGAGGCCAAAATCCTTGGAGTCTTCATTAACTTTTAACACCCCCATATCCAATGTATCAATAAATCATGTTTGCTCTACCTTCAAAATATACCCAGAATCTCACTGTTTTCAACACAATTCTTCCACTATCACCTTGGTCCTCAGCCATCATCATCTAACCTGGATTATTAAAATAACCTCTCAGCTGTTCTCCCTGTCTACAGTCTGTTTACAACACAGCAGCCAAAGTGATCTTTAATATGTAAGTCAGAATATGACCTTCCTTTGCTCAAAACCCACCAAGATTTTCCCATTTTACTCAATGAAAGCTAGATACTTTTAAAAAAACTTTCTGACTCTGCTTTCTGCTATTCTCCATTTTGCTCACACACCTCTGTCGTGGATTTACTTGATCTTCCACAAACAGAAGCACATTCCTGCCCTTCCCTGGCTTGGAATTCTCTTCCCTAAATGTTGGAAAGGCTTCTCTCACTTTTTTCTAGTCTTTGCTCCAGTGTCACCTTTTCAATGAGGACTTCCTTGTCCAAAATTTCACACCCTACTTCACCCTCATCACTTTTTATTTCCCGTCTCTTTGTTTCTCTCCTCAGTATTTACTGTTATATTTTGTTTGAAATATCTCCCCCCACTAAAATGTAAGCTCCATGACCTTTTGTCCATTTGTCCATTTTGTCCATTTTGTTTGTTGATGTATCCTCAACACCTAGAATGGTACCTAGCATGTAGTTGGTGTTCAATAAATATTTGTTAAGTAGATAAATAAAAGGCCAGTTCATCAAGTGTCTAGAGCAGAGTATCTAGTCTTAAGTGGTTACAAATGACTCTTGATGGAGGCAGAGAATCAGAATTGGAGATGGTGGAATGCGTTTTGCAAAATGATTCTGAATTATGCTCCCTCGCCACCACCCCCAGTTGGTAATTTTGTAATAGGTCTTTTTTATTTCCAACTAGAGCATTATGTTTGTACTAAAACATCTCCTTTCCTGGAATTTGAAAGCTATTTTTTAATTCCACATTTCAATCAAGATGAATCTGAATGAAGAAAAGCAAATAGATACAGGCACAAATAAAACCGTATAGGTCCTCCTTTTATTTAAAAAAAAAAAAAAAAGACCTTAAAGTCCACAATACCATAGTCCTCATTGCTCCAAACTATCCATTTTCTTTCTTCCCATTTTTTCTTTTCTTTCCAATTGTAAAAGCAATGCATGCTCAGCACAGTTAAAATAATTGCAGAAAACATTTTTATATGTCCAAGGCTTTCTTTTAGAGGTGTAGAGAATATGTTAGAATGCTATTCTGTAACCACTTTCTCAAAAATGCCCAAATATGGCATTTAGGAACATCGTTATTTTAACAATTGCTTTTGACCTTATATGTTAATTTGAAATTTAAGTTTTAAATGAAATAAAAAATATATACATATTTACGACACTTCAATATTTCCTATGATAGCAGTTGGTCCCATTTCTCTAGGGTGGTTGGTAGAATTCATCTTTGGGGAAAATCTCCACTTTTCTTGGTTATGTAGAAAGAAAAAAGACAAGAGAAAGGGTTATAAGAAAGCATCTCATGTCAGAATGAAACTAATACCAATAATAGATAACATTATTGAGCCAGGCACCACACTAAGCTCTTTGCATGTATTACCTCATTTATTACTAATTTCAACATTATAAAGCAGACTTATTACTACTCCCCCTTCTTTTAGATGAATGAGGAACCCAAAGCATAAAAATATGCCCAAAGTATAACAACTAGGAAGTGGTGGAACCAGGATTTGAATCCAAGCTGTTTGCCTTCAGAGTTCATTCCTTGAAGCCTCTAGACCTGTCTTATAGGGTTGTCATTACAATTAAATAGCATTATGTATGTAAGAGGCTTAGAATTTCCCCTGGTGGAAGAAGCATTATTTAAATATTTGTTATTATAATTATAAACGCTAGAATTCATTTCCTCTTCTCCTTCTGTTGGAAACTTTAATGGGAAACTCCTAAAAGCCACATTATATAAAAGAAAGGAAAGAAAAGGACTATTTAGTAGAAGCTTGTCCAACTACCAACAATCTGATCAAATGATCCCTTATTGCAAATATTATCGATTTCAACATGTGGACGAGGTGACCACCTTTTACACGAGAACTATAAGACTAAGAAGTGGTGTGATTTATGTTTCTCCTTAGGTTTGCTAAAGCAATGCCTGCCCACATAGCATGCCATAATAATGTTCCACCCTCTCTAATTTGCATTATGACTCAGTGAATTAAAATCTTGATATGCAGGTCATCTCTCCTAGGTTGAAAATAATACTGACTTAATCCATGCTTGATATTGAAAGAATCCTTTGATGCTATATGAATGACAAAAAGCATCTTGACAAATTTATCTCAGGTCTCTTCCCCTGCAGTTGTTTTTTAATCTTAAAAGGTAACAGCTTATATACTCTATAATAACCTTTTTCTGTCTGTTCCTAACCAGAAAGAGGAGTCAATGCTACACAAGATTTTCAAACTCCATTTAAATCGTCCTAAGTGAAGATACTTTGGAAACTTGATTTGTTTTAAATTGGTCAAAGAGTAATTTATTATTCCCTGTTATGTAGTATATTTAAACATCTTAAGTTACAAAGCAACTTTGTTAGAAGAATCCTGTCAAATTGCCTTAATCCTATAATTCTTATAAGGGGTTTGTCTGATGTTCCCTCATGATTGCTTGTAGCAGTGGTGTGCTGGTAAATGTTTAGCAACCAGCTCTTGAGGGTGGGATGGGTGGGCAGAATCCTGATTTGTAGCATTTGCCAATTTCTGTGATTGGCAGATTAATGCCTTTCCCCAAAGTAGTCCACTTCCCATTGCCTGGAACCTGAGAATGTATTAGGTTACATGGTAAAGGAGAAGTAAGGTTGCAGATGAAATTAATGTTATTAATTAACTGACTTTAAAATAGGGAGATTATCCTGGATTGTCCAGGACCAGAGTAATCAGAAGAGTACTTAATTGTGGAAGAGAGAGGCTGGAAAAAGAAAGTCAGAGGGAGGTATGACTACAAAACAACGATCAAAGAAGTGCAATGTTGCTGGCTTTAAAAATGGAGAAAGGAGGCCCAGCCCAGAGTTGTTGTGGTTAAGTTTGGCCGCTCTGCCTCGGCAGCCCGGGTTTCGCAGGTTCGGATTATGGTTGTGGACCTACACACCACTCATCAAGCTATGCTGTGGTGGGGCCTCCTATACAAAGTAGAGGAAGTCTGGCATGAATGTTAGCTCAGGGACCATCTTCCTCAAGCAAAAAGTGGAAGATTGGCAATAGACGTTAGCTCAGGGCCGATCTTCCTCACACACACACACACAATAAAATGGAGAAAAAGGGCCCATGAGCCAAGGAATGTGGGAGGCCTCTAGAAATCTGGAAAATCTTTGGAAAAGGATTCTTTTAGGGCTTCCAGTAAAGAATTCAGCCCAATGAGACCTGTGACAGACTTCTAACCTACATAACTGTAAGATAATAAATTAGTATTGTTTTAAGCCACTAAATTCGTGGTAATTTGTTATAGCACTAATAGAAAACGAATATACCCACTGTGGCTGGGTTCAAAGTACCATCTTGGTGTTATTGATCACAGGTTGGGAAAGGATGAGAACAATCAGCTCTTTGGAACTTATGTGAACTGACTCCAGCTCACCACTGAGTGGACTCAAGTAAGAAAAGCTTTATTTATTCTCTTATATTTTATAGTAGAATAAGGAACTAGACAAAAAATGACCAATTGAAAATTCCATACTATCATTAAGCTATTTCCTAGTATTTACTTTTCTTGCTTTTTTTCTTAGGAAGGTAGAAGTGAGCAGTTAAAGAGGGGAAAGGAAATGGGACAGGGTCACCATACTGAACAACTCCTGAGGGCTCCTTTCACAAGGACAATGATACAAATGACATCCCAAGGATTTGAGCAAAATTAAGTCTCCAACATGGTTTTAGACTTCTACACAAATAAGAAAACTACTGCTGTTTGATAAGAGTTTCTTTTAAATTTTTGACTGGAAACTAATTTTCTTAATTAAAAAGTCAGAATAGCATAGGAAAAAGAGCATGGGGTTTGGAGTCATACACAACTTGGTTTTAGTTCCTGTCTGTCCAAAAGAACAAAAAAGAAATGCAAGAGATCAAAACACTGTAACAGAAATGAAGAATTCCTTTTGTGGGCCCTATATAGACTGGATGTGTCAAAAATCTCTGAGCTAGAGGATATATCAATAGAATCCTTGAAAACCTAAAAGCAAAGCGAAAAAAGACTGAAAAAAAACCGATAGAATATCCAGGGATCGTGGGACAACTACAAAAGGTGTAACATACACATAATGGAAATACAAGAAGGAGAAGAAAGAGAGAAGGGGACAGAAGAAATACTTGAAACAATAATGACTGAGAATTTGCCAAAATTAAGTCAGAAACTAGACTACAGATTCAGGAAGCTCAAGAACACCAAGCGGATAAATGCCAAAACTACACCTACGCATATCATTTTCAAACTACAGAAAATCAAAGATAAAGAAAAAAAAATTCTGAGAAAAGCTAGAGAAAAAAACAATTACCTATAGAGCAACAAAGGTAAGAATTACATTCAACATCTCCTCAGAAACCGTGGAAGCAAGAAGAGAGCAGACTGAAATATTTAGAGTATTGAGAGAAAAAAGCCCACCACCCCAGAATTCTGTGACCCACAAAATTATCATTCAAAAGTGAAGAAGAAATAAAGAATTTCTCAAACAAAAATTCTGAGAGTTTGCTGCCAGTACACCTACCTTGCAAGAAATGTTAAAAGAAGTTCTTTAAGAGAAGGGAAATAATGTATATCAGAAACTTGGATCTACATAAAGAAAGGAAGAGCATCAAAGAAAGAGTAAGTGAAGGTACAATAAAAACTTTTATTTTTCTTCATAATTGATCTAACAGATAACAGTTTATTCAAAATAATACCAACCATGTATTTCATTATGTATGTGTATGTGTATATTTTATGTATTTGTGTATTATATATGCTTATGTATGCTTATACATAAGTGAAATGAATGGTATCAATGATACAAGGGACAAGAGGAAGGAATTTGGATTATTATGCTATTGTAAGGTACTAATGCTATGTGGGAAGTGCTATAGTATTATTTGAAAGTGGATTTGGATTGGCTTTAAATATACATAGCAAATTGACAGTAACCACTAAAAAAAGGTAAACAAATAAAAAAAAGAAGTATAACCAATATGCTAAGACAGGAGAGAAAATGGACTCATATAAAACACTAGTTAGAACAACAAAAAGCAGAAAAAGAGTAGAAGACAAAAACAGGAACAAAGAACAAGGGTAACAAATAGAAAACAGTAACAAATGTGGTAACATCATTCCAACTATATCAATAACCACTTTGAACATCAGTGGTCTAAACATACCAATTAAAAGTCAGAGATTATCAGAGTGGGTCAAAAAACAAGAGCCACTTTGTCTACAAGACTTGTTGTCTACAAGAAACCCACTTTAAATATAAAGACACATATAGATTAAGAGCAAATGGATGGAGGATAATATATCATGCTAACACTAGTCAAAAGAAAGCAGGAGTAACTATAATAATTTCTGACTGGGTAGACATCAAAGCAAAGAAGATTATCATGGATAAAGAGGGGTATTACGTAATGATAAAGGGCTCAATTCTGCAAGAAGACATAATAATCTTTAATGTGTATGCACCTAACAGCAGAGCATCAAGCTACATGAGGCAAAAGTGATAGGACTGCAAGGAGAAACAGATGAATCCACTATAATAGTTGGAGACGTCAACAACTCTCTGTCAGAAATGGACAGATCCAGCAGGCAGAAAATCAGTAAGAACATAGCTGAATCCAACAATGCCATTAATCAACTGGATATAATTGACATCTACAGACTACTTCCTCCAGCAACAGCAAAATACACATATTTTTCAAGCTTACAGGAACATTCACCAAGATGGACCACATTTTGGGACATAAAACACACCTTAACAAGTTTAAAAGAGTAGGAATCACACAATGTCTGTACTCAGACCACAATGAAATTCAACTAGTAATCAATAACAGAAAGATAACTGGAAAATCCTGGAATACATGGAAATTACACAATATACTTCTAAATAACATATGAGTCAAAGAAGAATGCTCAAGAGAAATTTAAAAATATTTTCAACTAAATGAAAATGAAAATACAATGTATTAACATTTTTGGGATGCCATGAAAGCAGTGTTTAGAGGGACATTTATAGCATTGAATGCACATATTGGAAAAGAACAAGGATCTAAATCAATAATCTAAGTTTCCACCTTAGGAAACTAGAAAAAGGAGCATAAATTAAATCTAAAGCAAGCAGAAGAAAAGAAGTAATAAGAATTAGAGCAGAAATTGATGAAATTGAAAGCGGGAAATCAATAGAGAAAATCAATAAAACCAAAGGTTTGTTCTTTGAAAAGATCGATAAAATTGATAAGCCTCTAGCCAAGATAACTGAAAAAAAAAAAGAGAGGATACAAATTACTAATATCAGGAATGAAAGAGGGGACAGTACTACAGATCCCATGAACATTAAAAGGATGATAAAGGAATACTATGAACAACCCACAAATTTGATAATCTAGAAGAGATAGACCAATTCCTCAAACAACGCAATTTGCCAAAACTCATACAAGAAAAATAGACAATCTTAATAGGCTTATATCTATAAAAGAAATTGAGTCAATAATGAATAACCGTCCAAAACAGAAAGCCTCAGGCCCAGATGGGTTCACCGGTGGATTCTACCAACATCTAGGGAAGAAATTATACCAATTTTCTGTAACCACTTTCAGAGGATAGAAGCCTTGGGAATATGTCCTGACTCATTCTATGAGTCCAGCATCACCTAAATACCAAAAACCAGACAAAGACATTACAAGAAAAGAAAACTATAGACCAATATCTCTCATGAACATAGCAGCAAAAATCTTCAACAAAATGTTACCAAAAGCAATCCAACATTGTATAAAAACATTATACTCTATGATCAAGTAAGATTTATCTCAAGTATGCAAGGATGGATCAACATTTGAAAATCAATTAATGTAATCCACCACATCAACAGGCTAAAAAAGAAAAATCACATGATTATATCAATAGAGGCAGAAAAACTATTTGACAAAACCCCAGTTTTGATAAAAACTCTAAGTAAACTGGGGATAGAAGGGAACTTCCTCAACTTAATAAAGTACATCTGCAAAAAACCAGCTAACATCATAATTAATGGTGAGAAAATCAAAGCTTTCCTGCTAAGATCCGGAACAAGGCAAGGGTGGTCTCTCTCACCATTCCTTTTCAACATCATACTGGAAATCTGAGCTAAAGTAATAAGACAAGAGAAAGGAAAGGAAAGAAAGATATATAGACTGGGAAGGAAGAAATAAAATTGTCTTTGTCCACAGATGACCTGATCATCTATGTGGAAGAAGTTGAAATCTTTTATGTAGAAAAGTTTTTGGTTGAAAGAATCAACCAAAAAAGTCTGGAACTAATAAGTGACTATAGCAAAGTTGCAGGATGCAAAGTTAATACAAAAGTCAATCATTTTCCTGTATACCACCAATGAACAAATGGAATTTGAAATTAAAAACATAATATCATTTACATTAGCTTCTCTCAAAAAAAAAGAAATGTTATAACACTATATATTATAAGAAATGTATAAATCTCACAAAATATGTATAAAATCTATATGAGGAAAACTACAAACTCTGATGAAAGAAATCAAAGAAGAATTAAATAAATGGAGTGATATTCTATGTTCATGGATAGGAAATAATATTTTTGAGATGTCAGTTTTTCCAAAATTGATCTATACATTCAATGCAATCTCAATCACAATCTTGGTAGGTTGTTTTGTGAATATTGACAAAGTGATTCTAAAGTTTATATGGAGAGGTAAAAGAGACAACATAGCAAACACAATATTGAAGGAGAAGAGCAAAATTGGACAGAACCCAGCTTCAAGACTCACTAAAGATACAATAATCAAGACAGTGTAGTACTGTCAAAAGAATAGACACATAGATTAATGGAACAGAATGGACAGCCCAGAAAAAAATGGTTCAGCCACTTTGGTAAAAAATTTGGCAGGTTTCTTACAAAACGAAACATACTCTTACTATAGGATCCAGCGATCGTGCTCCTTGGTATTTATGCAAAGGAGTTGAAAATTTGTGCCCACACAAAAAATACACATGGATGTTTATAGTGGCTTTATTCATAATTGCCAAAACTTTGAAGCAACTCAGATATCCTTCAGTAGGTAAATGGAATAAATAAACTGGTATATCCAGACAATTTAGTATTATTCAGTGCTAAAAAAGAAATGGACTATTATACCATAAAAAGACATGGAAGAACCTTAAATACACATTATTAAGTGAAAGAAACCAATCTGAACAGGCTCCATATTGTATGATTCCAACTATATGATATTCTGGAAAAGGCAAAAGTATGGAACAAGTAAAAAGTTCGGTGGTTGCCAGAGGTTTAGGTTGTCAGGGTGGAGAAGAGATGAATAATTTGGACACAGAAAATACTCTGTATGATACCATAATGATGGATACATGTCATTATACATTTGTCCAAACCCATAGAATGAACAACACCAAGTGAACCATAACATAAAGTATGGACTCTGTCTGATTGTGATGTGTCAATGTAGGTTTATCAATTGTAACAAATGTACTGCTCTGGTGGGGGATGTTGATAGTAGGGGAGATTAGGCATGTATGGGCGCAGGGGATAAATGGGAAATCTCGGAACCTTCCCCTTAATTTTGCTGTGAACATAAAGCTGCTCTAAAGAAAATAAAATCTTAATTAAAAAAAAAGAACAGAAAAGAGGATTAAAAAAGAAATCCAGAGTATGACTTCCAGCCAATCTCCAATTGTTTCCCCCTTGGACCTCTCGTAACACATGGCCATGGATTTAATATTTATGATGGCTACAAAAACTTTATGTGTAAATCGACTTCCTCATTTCGTACATCTTCAGTGCAGCACTGAGGTTTTCCGTGTATTCATGAGAACAGGGTCTATGTCTGTTTTGCTCATCATTGTATCTCTAGGGCCTGACAGAGTCTGCACTTAATAGGCCTTCAAGTATTCATCAACTGAATATATAGAACATAATGCGATTGCAGAGGTTTTTTATTTATAGACATTTTCTCAGTGATAGTATGACTTAATTTGTAGATGGTAGCTGAATTTTGAATGAATGGTTAGAAGCGAAAACTCAAGCGCTTATAGGTTATTAAAATGAAAATAAAATGAAGTGAAATGTTTTCTTAATAAGCACTGAAGGGATCATATATAAAACAACAATAAAATAGCTGTTGGAAAACCCCTAATTACTGACAGTTGTTTACTATGTGGACACCTTATATGACATTTCTAGATGGAAGCTATTAATTTGAATTACTCTAGAAAAATAATATATATAGGCATTTGTAGTTTATCATTATAATATGGTGATATACCCCCTCTTTTTTACTAGAATCCCACAGTGCCTAGGAGTCATGAATAGATTTATAGACTTGTTTTTCGTATTGAAGCAAAATGACTACAAGCATGAAATGTCCTCTTCTTTTAGTTTCCTTACTGCAGGCAAATAAAACAAAGGACCTAATGGATAATAAGAATAAATGAATCCATGGAGAAATAAGAACTAAATGGCTATTATTAATTTTTAGCTCTATAAACAAACAAAATAGATCATATTACTGGTCGATATTGGTACAAAAATAATTTTAATTCTAGTTTTAAACTTGAATTTCAAGTAAGTATAATTTTTGAGTTCAAATAAATATTGTTGCCAGGAGAAGAAAATAGGTATGGTATTTGCAGGCATATTAATATGTAGACATGATCACAGATCACAAACAATTGCAAGAAATACAGTGCTATTTATTTATCACAATGCAGTAAGAATCAGCTCACTAGAAAGAAAACAGAAAGACATTGTAGCTAATTTATATTGCTTCTTAAGAGCACAAACCTAATGAAATATTGTTTTAGGAAAGAAACGCTTAGAAAGCAAAGAACATGGAGAAACATTGAGTAATCAGAATGCTGGGGTGAAAAATAAAGCTTCAGGAATTAGTAGGATTAATTTTGCTCTTGCTTCTGTAATGGACAGGGAGAGGAGAGGAGGGAGCTCATGTTTAAATGTGCAAGTCTATTTACATGGGTTATCTCCCTTTTTATCCTCACGTCATCCTGTTGGGCTGCCATTATTTTACTCATTTCCGTATAGGATAAAATAAAGTTCAGGGAGGCTGGTTGAATACGTGATTCAAAGCTACACTACTAACTTATAAGAGCAGATATTCGAATCCAAATTTACATAGCTCCAAAGCCCATTCTCTTTCCACTATACCTTTCCTCTTCTCTGGCAAGATGTTCTCTACTCTCAGCTATGCTTATCAGGGCAACCCAAGAAAGCTGTCAGTAATTTTGAGTCCTGAAGCCATTTACAGAATAATCTGGCTTTACAAATCTGCAAATCTGGTGGGAGTGGCTTAACCTTGTCTTAACTGTAGCTTGTTCTTTTCATTTCCTTTGGCCTATCTTTATCCCTATTGTAACAGATGAAGAAACTGGAGTATTGAGATTAAGTAAATTACCTATGGTTACACAGAACACAAATGCTGATGTGACTGGAAACCAGGCGGGGTAACTGCAGAGCACACATGTTTAACCACTGTGTTAAAATGCCAGGCCTCATGGAGGAGGAAATATAATTCTTCCTCTCCATCTCAGGTTTTATTATCTCCTGGCGATTTTTGCTGTTTGCAGAAAGGTGGCAGGGGTGAAGGGGGTGGGTGGGGAGGGGACTGCAGAGGGAAGGAAACTCAAATGCAGTTCTTTAATTAATTACTCTGGTGATTGTTTCGTGGCTCATACCTGTTCTTGGTACATGCTGTGGGAAGCAGGAAATCAAAAGGTATATTTGGATAGTGATAAATACGGATATAAGGTATGAGGTTTACAGCATAAAGTACGTAAGCTGTTAGTAAGAGATAAGACTGAAAATGTGTGCTGAGGACAGATCAAGAAAGCAAGAAAGGATAGGAAGATTGGATTTTATGTGACAGTTGAAGAGGCGCATTTATGAGAGACACAATCAGAGGTTTGCTTTTGGGAGATTAATCTGGTATAGCTGTACATGATGAATTGGAGAGAGGAGACATTGGAATCAGGAAGTCCAGCTGAAAGGCTGTTTAAAAAATAACTTACACTGCATGTATTTATTAGGGAAAAATTCACAAATTTATTTACTCACAGTACTGGAGGCTGGAATTCTGAGATTAAGCTACCTGCATGGCTTGGGTTATGGTGAGAACACTCTTCCTAGCTTGTGGCCTCCTCTCTATGCCATCACAAGGCGGAGAGAGAGAGCATACTCTCTGGTGGCTCTTTTTATGAGGGTGCTAATGCCATCATAAGGGTCCCACCCTCATGACCTCATCTAACCCTGATTACCTCCCAAAGGCCTCATCTCAAATACCATCACATGGAGATTTGGGGTTTTAGGGGCTGGCCCGGTGGCGCAGTGGTTAAGTGCGCATGTTCCACTTTGACGGCCCAGAGTTCGCCAGTTTGGATCCCGGGTGCAGACACGGCACTGCTTGGCAAGCCATGCTGTGATAGGCGTCCCACATGTAAAAGTAGAGGAACATGGGCACTGATGTTGGCTCAGGGCCAGTCTTCCTCAGCAAAAAGAGGAGGATTGGCAGCAGATGTTAGCTCAGGGCTAATCTTCCTTAAAAAAAAAAAAAAGAGATTTAAGGCTTTAACATATGTATTCGAGGGGAACATAAACAATCAGTTCATAACACCCTAAATCTTAATGGCTTAACACAATTGAATTTAATGAAGCCCAATACAGTTGGTCCTTAGCAGGAAGTTTTCAATATGGGTCATATTCAGGGACCTTTCTGTCTTGTGATTCCACCCTTTGTAGGACCTTGGAGTCCTCTGCCTTTATTTGGCAAATGGGGAAAGAGAATGGAGGATTGATCATACATGGGAAGAAACAGGACATGTCTGAAAGTGGTTCACATCACCTCCGTCACACTTCTTATACAATAACTCCTACGTCCACAGCTAACTGCAAGAGAAACAGCCTGGAAAATGTACTTGAGTTGTATCAGTCAAGATAGGTTAGGTTACGCTGCTGTAAAAAGCAACACCAAATACTTCATTAACTTCACCAACAAAAGTTTATTTCTCGGGGCCGGCTCCGGGGCTGAGTGGTTAAGTTGGCGCACTCCGCTGCGGTGGCTCAGAGTTCAGATCCTGGGCGTGGACATGGCACTGCTCGTCAGGCCACGTTGAGGCAGCGTTCCACATCCCACAACTAGAAGGACCTGCAACTAAGATATACAACTATGTACCGGGGGTCGGTTTGGGAAATAAAGCAGAAAAAAAAAAAAAGAAAAGAAAAGATTGGCAAGAATTGTTAGCCCAGGTGCCAATCCTTTAAAAAAAAAGTATATTTCTCACTCATAGAACATTTCCAAAACAGGTTAGTGAGGAAGCTTTGCTTGTTATACTCTGCACTCCAAGCTGATGAAGAACTTCTTTCCTAGGCCATTCTTCTGGTCTTTAAAAATTTGACTCATTCTCCTTCTCTCAAGCAAAGTAGTCGCCTCTTAATTTACATCTAGATATGGAATTAACCTCAAGGTTGAGATTGATTCCTGGGTGATGCATAATAGTTTCTACCTCAGGGAATGAGGTGTAGTAATTTCTGAGTTAGGTCTGGATATAGCTCCTCTTGGTCCAGAGACTTAAGAACTGCAAAAAAACTCTCTAAATCCCACGTACTCAATATATAGCGTTAGAACAGGGACAAGATAATCACAATAAACATTCTCATTCAGAAAGAGGAAGAATGGGAACACACAGCAGTCTCGGGTTCATTAAAATTCTGAAATCTCTCCATGTTGTAAGGGGCCCCACCCCAGGGATAGAGAATATTCCTTGATTGGGTGAATTCTACTTGCTGGGAGGTGCTGCCCAGTCCACTGTTCTCTTTGGCTCTCAGGCTTTCCCTTTTGAAGAGTCTTCCTTTCCATTATCCTTTTGGTCACACCTAAAATGAACATTGGAGAACATGCCTTCTTTGGAGGCTGCGTACCTTTTTTCTGCCTGCTTCCTATTCAAGGAAGGTGGGAGGCCAAGGGTTCTTCTAAGTCTCAAACAGTCAAAGATATTTCTAGCCTAGGCTCATGATTTGTTTGACAGAAAAATGCTTTTCTAAACTTCATAGGCATTTAATCTTATTCCAGTTACTTTCATGTGCCAGTGACACACCCATAGCTCTTTTCTAGACATATTTAGATTTACTACATAGCTTTTCTTTTTCATCTTCGTCTGCTTCTTCTCCATCTCTCTCTCTATTACTGTCACTCTGACTCTCATCATTCTCTCTTGTTCTCTCAACCTAACTGGGGTACCTTGGACTTATCAGACTTCAGTGGCAGAGCACATCCTTAAATTATTTTCCCTGGGTCATTTTGACCAATTGAAAGCATATACAGGGTGCCAATTCAATTGATTCACAAGCCTTAGGTTTGATCTCTGCCAGAAGGCTGAGTTTTACTCAGTCTTTCTTGCTCAAACATCTTCTCTGTTTTATCTCTTACTATTTGGGTTTGAGGAGAGTTACCTCTTTCAACCTTACAAATCAATGAATTCATGCATTCTCTCTAAGTCTTATATTCCTGCTTGTTACCAGCCAATTCTTTTTATGAGTTTCTCATTTTCTTATAATACCTCATGGAACATAGGCAACACCAGCCAAAACATGCTATTAAACTTCTCTTTCCAACCTTTTCCCCCTAGGGCCACAAGTTCATTAGATACATAATCTTCTATCTAAGTTATTCTAGCTGGCAGGTCTATCAAATGTTTCATTGTTGCATAGTATTGGAAAACCACACTTTCAGCCTTGAAAAAAGAATTTTCTCATCACCTCTTGCCTGAACCCAATGCCACATTTGTTAGGTTTTGTTGATATGGCTGCATCTGATTGGTAAGTACTAATTTCTGTAGTAGGCCAGATTATGATGTAGAATCAAAAACTCAAATCTCAGTGGTTTACTAAGCCATTTTTTTTTTTTAATGCTACACGCTTAGTGTGGATTGGGTGAGAGGTTCTGTTCATAATAGTCACTGAAGAGTGAAGGCTAGTGGAGGTTTCATCTATACACTTTCTTGCAAAATGATTAGGTGACCAAGCCATTCTGATTTCTTTGGATCTTTCGCAGATTTAGCGCTGAAAACCCTGCTTCCCACAAACCCCCATCATCCCAGTCAACCTGGAGCAATTTGCCTAGGACTGTTCTGATCTTAAATCTGGAAGTCCTGTGTCCCAGCAACCCCGTCAGTTCTGGGAAAATTGGAGTGCTTTGTCACCCCACACAATCACTGCAGCACTGGGAAGGAAATGTTACTCTTAGGGCGTCAGTCCATTAATGACACCAGCCACTTCTCCTTCCTCTCATTGGCCGATGCAAGCCAGACGGCATTGCTTAAAATCAAAGTGGGTAGAGAAGAGCAACCAACTGTGTGTCTGTAAGGCAGAGAGTCAAAAATATTTAGTGAACAGCACAAAGGACTACCACACTAGTTCTGTGCCCAGAAAGAAGAAAAAATGGTTTGATAAGCAGCTGGTCAGACCACAGCATGTAAAAGAAATCGTGGTGCCTTAACATACTAAAACATGAAAAGTTGCACAAATAAAAGCAATATAAAAGTGATAAAAGCAGATATTTTTAGAAGGAGATCCCAGAAAATAAATCAGATCCAAAGAATAACAGGACCTGCTTTTGAACTACAAATTTAGCAGCAAATGCCTTCTTGGTTTTAGTTAGTAAATATACATGCGCATGTGGTAGTGGAGATAATACACTTAGAATTT
This sequence comes from Equus asinus, assembly GCF_041296235.1. NCBI lineage: Eukaryota > Metazoa > Chordata > Mammalia > Perissodactyla > Equidae > Equus > Equus asinus. The sequence goes on along the minus strand of NC_091790.1, from coordinate 143,704,181 downwards.
TATGATCAGTTACTCTCTGAGAGTGAAATTTTGGAGAATCTACAGGCAATGAATGCAAATCAGCCAACTGTAGAGATTGCTCTTTCTGAGCTCAGCAAACGTGAGACTGAACTTTAAGGATTTCCAAGTTTGTCAGTTACTAGAGTATAGGTTTAGAACAGTATTCAATCGTTTATCTATCTAATAATTTATTCAAGAAGTATTTATTGAGTGATAAACACTGTGAGAGTCACTAAGGATATAGACATATAATGCCCTTCTTCTTATTGAGGGAGACAGTTAAACAAACAGGTAGATATGTTAGTCATAGATTGTGATAAGTACTGCGAGGGGAATAAACAGGATGATAAGATGGAGAACAAACAGAGAGGGCAAAGAAGAAGTAGGAAGAATTTTGAGTCAGGTCATAAGGCAAGTTCTCTGTGAGGAAGTCTTATAGCTGAAACCTGAAGGGTAGGAATGAGCTGGACAAGAGAAGAGCTGGCAGAATGGCTTTACTGCCATGAGTGTCAGCAAGTGCAAAGACACCGAGGCTTGAAAGAGGAACCAAATGAACCCACATGGCTAGACTGTAGCCATGGGAAAATTGATGCAAAAAGAGGTGGGAGAGGAGGCAGGAGCCAGGCCAGGGTAAGGAACTTAGACTTTATTCTGCTAATAGGAAGATTTTTATTCAGAAAGTGATATGATCTACTTTTTGTTTTACAAAGAACAATCTGATGCTATTTGGAGAATGAATGGAAGAGGGCAAGAGCGAAGGCAAGGAGACTAGTTAGGAGCCACTTTTAACAAATTTGGTGAGACATAATGGCTTTTGGATTAGTGTGGTGGCAGTGGGATGGAGAGAAGATGATGGATTTTAGATATAATGAGGAACTAGTAGCAATAGGACTTGATGGATGTAAGAGGGAAAGAAAGAGAAGGATCGAGGATGACTCCTTAGTTTTTGACTTGAGCAGCTTAATGAATGGATGTCCCCTTTATTGACCTATGGAAAACTTGGAAAGAAACAAGATCTGTGGGAAAATCAAGATTTCTGCTTGGATAGATAGTTTGATAAACTTGTTGGACATCCAAGTGGGTATACCAAGTAAGCACTTGGATATGTGGGTCTGGAGACCTGGAGAGATAGACATTTCTGAGACATCCGCATACCGACGGTATTTAAAAGTAAGGGAGTAGTTAAGAAGGTATAGGGAGAGGGTTTAGATACAGAAGAGAATAAGGTCCTGGACAGATGTGGAAGCACTTCAACATTTAGAGATTTTGTAGAGAAGGAGGAAAAGGAAAGGAGACTGAGAAGATGCAGCTCCGAGAGACATAGTACAGGGTAATGGACACCAAGTGAGGAGGTCGCTTCAAGAAGGGGTGGTGGTGGGTAATTGTGCTATTGCTTCGGAATAGTTCAATAAGAAAATGACAGAAAATAGCCACCAAATTTGGCAACATGCAGATTGCGACAAGGGCAATCTCTATGGGATAGATTGAGGAATGAGTGGAAAATGAGTAAATGGACACAGTGAGTGTTGATAAATATCTCCAGGCATAAACTAATCATATTAAATATAAACAGCTGTAACATAATTGATTGCAACTTAATATAGTAGAGTAAATGGAAAATTTACCAGTTCGTAATTATATTACTTATCTCTAGATGGAAATTAATTAACAGAATGTGATAGTGAGTGTAGAACCCGTAAAGTCCAGGAATCTAGTAGTTAGTCCAAGAGGCTCAAAGGGAGAGGGACAATGAACTTGGAGGGAAGAACTGTTTCCATTATCACAGACCTGAATTTGGTGAAGAGCAAGGAAAATTCTTTAGATTTCACTATCGTCTGAATGAAAATTTTCTCAAGACTGTCCATCTCCTTTCATTTTGATTTCTTGCCTACCAGACAACCTTCTCACTAATAATTCAGCGTCTCAAAGTAAGTGGATACCAGAGAGAAGAGAAACAGAAACAGAGAGGAAAAATTTTTTTTTCCTTCTGGTGAGGAAGATTGGCCCTGAGATAACATCTGTGCTAATCTTCCTCTGCTTTATATTTGGGATGCCACCACAGCATGGTAGTGATGAGTGGTGTGTATGTCCATGCCTGGGATCTGAACTGGTGAACCCTGGGCCATGCAAGTGGAGCACAGAAACTTAACCACTATGCCACCGGGCCACCCCCAAACAGAGAGGAGTTTTGATGGAAGGCTACAGATGGAAGGATTTATTTTGGAGATAAGAGCCTTTTGTTTTTCCTAAGAGGTGAGTAAAGAAGATAGGATGCAATCAGACACAGCAAAATATGTAGTAAGTGAGCAAATGTGGAACTCCTCTAGGATAGGGTAGTAGTCAGCTCAGGCTTCCACGAGAGAGTACTGCAGACTGGGTGCCTTAAACAACAGAAATTTATTTTTTCATGGTTCTAGAGGCTGGAAATCCAAGATCAATGTGCTGGGAAATTCAGTTTCTGGTGAGACCTCGTTTCCTGGCTTGCAGACTGCCGCCTTTTCCCTGTGTTCTCACAGGATCTTTCTTCCGTGTGTATGCATAGAGAGGGATCTCTAAGGTTTCTTCCTCTTCTTATAAGGACACAGTCCTGTCAGGTTAGGGCTCTACCTTTATGACCTCATTGAACCTTAATTACCTCCATAAAGGCCCTATCCCCAAATACAGTCACTTTGGGGGTTCAGGCTTCAACGTATGAATTTGTGGGGGGCATGATTCATTCCATTAGAGATGGTTTTACTCTTCTCGAAAAAGGAGGATGCATTTCCTATTGACTTTAGTAAGAAGAAATGAAAGGATTGTGCATGCACACATTTATTATAGTTGGTTTATGTTCCCAAGCAAGACATAGCAGCCTGGGAGTGGGGATTTGTATAAATGCCAGGAGTTCAACAGGATTGGGAATTGGAGCAGTAGAAATAAACAAGAATGTCTGGCAGAGTGGGGGCAAGGTCAAACAGGATTGTTAACGAGGGCTTCCTCAAAACAGTTGGCCGCTGGATTGAAACTAATGCTTTTATAGCCTTTTTCATGGCATGGCAGGAAAATGACAAAGAAATGACAATTTTTGTGGCATTTGGAGGTATCTATATGGTCTTGGTAGAAAAAATTTTGTATTATAAATTTTATTTTTTTAATGATTTTACATACTATAATGAGAATAATGAAAAGTAAATAATATGGAAGATATTACCATTGAATTTGTATGCAATTCTAAATAAAAGCTTTTAATGAAAAACTTGAGTTTGTTTTCTGAGCATATTGCTTTTAATATCAAGATTTTTTTCTTAGAATGGCCACATGCAATTGCTGATCATGACTTTTAAGTGTGATCCATTTAAATTCTTGATAGTCATTATTGATGAGTCATTATTCATGAGTCATTTTTCATATAAGTGTGTAATAAAAAATTAAAACAAATTCTTTGGGACAACTCGGTTTTACAAGAGTTGCAATCTGTTTCAAAAATGTTTTAAAAAAAGCTTTCCTTTTTTTTTCGTTGATGAATGTAATGTTGGACTTTTCTGAGATAGTGAAAAGAGATTTTAAATCTAATTAAACTTTTCCAGACCAAGCATTTAAATGCATATGCATTGTTAGAGGAATCCTTCTGTAGCTGGCTTGGTGGCCACTGAAAAGACAAATTAACCATGACTATTCTTTATGGTGACAGATTTTGGGACATAGTCTCCAGCTGTGCCTGCCAGGTGCCCTGCCTGGCCTCCTGACCCCAGTGTTCTAGAGCATTGGCTGTATTACCTGGATGCCTGGAACATAGACTCCTTCAACAGCTTCCTGGTTCATTTGTGGGGGATGGACAGGGACTGAGTGCTGAAGCAATTTTGAGGATGTCCAGGTGATGGAACACATCCTTGTCCACGCTCATCATCGTATAACAGGACAGGAGGCACCAAAGGTTACACATCATTTCTTGTGGGCAGCACTTGGGCTGTCCCCTGAGGAGCCCCAGAGGAGGCTGCTTTCTGCCAGAGGTTACCAAGTGGGGCCATGGCAGATCCAGGCCCCACCGTGCTTCCCCAAGGTTAAAGAAAGCATCATTTCAGGGAGCTCTGCTTAAGTTTTGTAAAGAGGCAAGTAAAATCAGAAGAAGGATGATGGTTTCAAGGAATGAGAAGTCATAGTAAGGAAAAACAGCAGGTTCATTTACTCAAAGTTTAGATTCTGAAAACTCTATTCTTTTTGTTTTCTTTTTCATCGACCATAAAAAACACAAATGCCATATTTATCTAGACCAATGAGTCATTCAGCTCTATCCTTTTTGTATACTAGCATCAAGAAATATTTTATAGGAAAACATAATTATCTCCAAACAAGGAATAAAATCAAATTTTCTAGCTTTTTTTTAAATAATCCATTGTAGATAAGTCATCTGTGCATTTGTGTCAATCTTTTTGAATATATTGCAATACTCTTTTAGTAGTAGTATATTTTTAAACAGCTTTATTGAGATATGATTCACCTACTATACAATGCACTCCTTTAAAATGTACAATTCAATGGTTTTTCATATGTTCACAGATATGTGCAACCATCACCACACTCAGTTCTGGAACATTTTCATCACTTTGAAAAGAAGCTCTGTACATTTTAGCTATCACTGACCTATTCCCCCATAACTTTCTTAGCCCTAAGCAACTACTAATCTATTTTTTGCCTCTGTAGATTTGCCTGTTCTGGTCTTTCACATGAATGGACTCACATAATGTGTGGACTTTTGTGACTGACTTCTTTTGCTTAGCATAATGTTTTCAAGGTTCATTAAACTGTGCCATGTATCAGTACTTCATTTCATTGTATGAATATACCACATTTTGTTTATCCATTTGTCCATTGATTGACGTTTGGGTTGTTTCCACCTTTTGGCTATTATGAATAATGCTGCTACAAATATTCTGCACAAGTTTTTGTATGGGCATATGTTTCATTTCTCTTGGGTATATATCTAGGAGTGGAATTGCTGGATCATATGGTAACTCTATGTTTAATCACTGCCAGACTGCTTTCCAAAGTGGCTGTACCATTTTACATTCCCATCAGTAGTGTATCAGTGCTCTGATTTCTCCGCATCCTCATCAGCACTTCCTATGATCTGACCTATTAATTCTAGCCATCCCAGCGGGTGTGAAGTGGTATCTCACTGTGGTTTTGATTTGCATCTCCTTATTGATTAATGATATTAAACATCTTTTCATGTGCTTACAGGTCATTTGTATACCTTCCTTGGAGAAATGACTCTTCAGATCTTTGCCCATTCTTTAAATGGGATTATTTGTTTTTTATTATTAAGTTGTAAAAATTCTTTAGATATTCTAGATATAAGTTCCTGATCAGAAATATGATTTACAAACATTTTCTCCCATTTTTTGGGTTGTCTTTTTACTTTTTTGATGGTGTCCTTTGAAGCACAAAAGTTTTTAATTTTAATGAAATCAAATGTATCTTTTGTTGTTACTCATGATTTTGGTGTCATATCTAAGAATTCTTTGCCAAATTCTATGTTTTCTATGAGTTTTATAGTTTTAGCTCTTATGTTTAGGTCTTCGATTCATTTTGAGTTAAGCTTTCTATCTGTTGTGAGATAAGGGCATTTTGATCACCTATTTACCCAGCTGGTGAGGGAGGTATCCCCTACCCTAAATAGTAAGAGATGGCTGAAAATATGATATCCAACAATGGACAGAAGAAATCAAATAGAAGTTTACTAATAATTAATCATAATCATAGTCTCAGAGGAGGACACAGGTTGTCATGCAGGGCCACACGGGGGGGCTGCACTTGGGAATATTAGGACTAAGCAAAGGCTGTGGAAGTCAGACTTTGTAGTAGCCCGAGGGTGAGATGATCCCCGGTTCCCATGGGAGGTCATTGGCTAGTTTGGGATTGGCTTGTTTGAATTTCATGGACTGGCAGGGAGACAAACCCATTAGACTGAGAACTGAATGGGTTGCTGCTGCTCCAGCTGATAGGGGGACTATGCAGATAGGGAGCCTTTCCTGCTGGGTGGGGGACATATCTGGCAAGAACAAGACATCTCATGCTTAGGACTTTGGGGCCCCATGAGGCTCAAAGATGTTAATGCAGCACATTAAATGTTAGACCTTATAATACAAAGGGACCAACTTCATTCTTTTGCCTGTGGCTAACCCCTTGTCCCAGCACTATTTGTTGAAAAGACTCTTCTTTCCCCATTGAATGGTCTTGGAACCCTTGTTGAAAATCAGTTTGCCCATAGATGTATGAGTTTATTTCTTGATTCTCAATTCTATTCCATTGATCCATATGTATATCTTTTTTTCTGGTACAACACTGTCTAGATTTCCATTGCTTTACAGTAATTTTGGAAATTGGGAAGTGTGAATCTTCGTACTTTTTTCTTCTTCTCCAGGATTTTTTCGGCTAAGTAGCCAATATGTTTTGGAAGTCATATTGGAATCTTATAAGTGGATTGAGATCCATGTAAAAGAACTTAGCCACTATATACTAAGGAAGAGTTTGCTTCTATCTTATAAAGTTCCTCTTAAAGAGAACAGCAGCTTTCAGAAGGAAGTACATAGAATGATAGAGGAGAATTCTTACATAAGACAGAATTAGCCCGAAGTGATGAAGTACTTGTGACATGGGAGATGTCCAAACTATAGAGCCCTTATATTCTTAAATATTAGATTCATTTTAACAGTTAAGAGACTGATTAGTTCTATTCACTAAATATTTCCAGATACTGGTAGGATTTCACTTTCCTGTACCTTGAGGTGACTTGCATTGGATAATGAAATGTGAATAAAAGTGATATGAATGACTTGTAGATAGAAGCTCTAAGAGCCAGTGCACAATTTACTGCTTTCTCTTCCTCCTCCCCTGTACGTGGAAACATGCAGGCGGACTTCCTCAGCTTGGATTCTTGAGTTAGGAAGATATATAGCAGAAGCCACCCCTCCCACTCCCACCCTGGCTTACTCAAAATGGACATGTAGCATGAGTGAGAAATAGACCACTGCTGTTCTAAGAGACTGGGAATTTGATTTTCACCACATTTGTTACCAGAGCATAATCAGGTCTATCCTATTGAAAACCGGTAGCAGAAGTAGAGGCTGTCATAACACAAAAATCTAAAATATGTGACATTGGCTTAGGCATTTGAGGACAACCTTCAAAAGATAGTTATTGGAGACTGGAAGGATAGAAAACCTCATATTGCTGTGGTGAAACTCTTGGGGAAAACGTTATATGAAATGACTTAGAAGGAAAATCATGAACCAAGTGAATTTGTAATTCTTAGGGAAGAAGTTTTAAGGGAAGTGTTATAAATGTAAGCTAGCTTCTCCTGATTGCATTTGACAAGGCAAACAAGAGAGAAACAAGCTCAGAAAAGGGTTGGTCTACTTACAAGCAGGGATTAAAGGGAATAGAATGAATCCAGAAATTCAGAAACTTTTAGGGCTGGACAAAGCAACTGCTTCAAAATCCCAACTAATAAATACAAAATGACAAGGCTATTAAAATTCAACCATATGTTAAGGATCAAACCTTAATATTTGCTTATTATACTCATTGCTAAAACTTGTGAATGGCTTAAGGAAGCATTCAGTAAATCCTCTAAATTGAGCAAAATAACTCAGCAAAAAAAGCTTAAAATGGTTATCCTCTAGTCTTGATAGGTCCTTAGATTATATAATTAGTGGTGGGTGTGGCATGGTGGCAAGAAAGAAAAACAAGCAAAAAGCAAGTTAAAGAAGTATGTCTAGAAATGAACTATGGCTGTGGCTATTGGCACATGGAAATAATTGAAATCAGGTAAGTGAAAAGTTTGCTGTATTTGTAAGAAAGTGGTACTGATAAACCATTATCCTGGAGTAAAAAAAGTTTGTGACTGTTTGAGGCTTAACATAGTCCATCTATGGACAGGAGAAAGCTGTTCAGTCTCCAAGGAGGGTATATATCTTGATGCCCACTTTGTAAGTGTTCAAAGAAACTATGGGGAAGGAAGAATATCCCAGAAGTTGAGCCAGAGTTCATCAAGAAAAATGGGAAGGGTTTTACTTTCAGGAAGTGAAATCAGGACCTAATCAAAAATAATTTCTCACGCCATGTAAGGGGGTTGTCACAATTCTTCCCTGCAGATTTCAGAATTGCTAAGGACCAATGTCTTCTACAGTGTGTCTCCCATTTTTTCACTTTCTGAATGTGAGTATTTATTTTGGTTATCCTGCCCTGCTTCACTCTTGCATACTGTATTGGGTTTGTGGGACAAATAACTTGCCTTCTTTTGGTTCATAGGCCTCTGCATCAAGAGAAGCCACATCCAGGACTTTATCTTAATCCTTGATGTAGAGATTTTTGCATGTTACCCAGAGACCCTGAACTCTGAGCTTGATGCCATGACTTTTGGATTGACTCCCTAGGGAGATGATGAGTATATTTTGCCTGTGGAAGAACAATGAACACTATATTTGGTGAGGTGTATGGCATATTATGGTATGGCATATTTGCTGTTCATCAATTTTTTCCAGTTTTCTCCTTCTTTTGGGTATATGGTAGGATTGCTTTTCCTGTACCTTTGAAGTTAGATGGGACCATGTGTCTTGCTTTGGCCAAAGAACTGTGAAAAGAAATATATCATTTCTGCATAAAACTATAAGAGCTAGTGTGTAACTTGCTGCTTTCTCGTCTTCTTGGCTTGGAACATACAGATGGAGCCTCTTTCTGCTAGAGCCTCTGTGTGACGACAACTCCAACTGACACCCTGCCCCAGCAGCTGACCTGCAATGAACTATAGGGTATTGTTGTTACTGCAGAACAACTTACCCTGTCTTGACTGTGTAATAGTCTTTGGTTAGGCTGCTCGTGGAAACTTTTTTCAAAAATATGAATATATAAAGTAAGTTGATCTAATTTTTAATACAAGCTTAATTGCTCCTCCAAAAAGGTCTAGACTCTTAATTATCTAGTAGATGATTAAGACACAGTTGAAAACCATTGCATTGAACTTGTGGGCCGTAGCTGCTGAGGTATTTACTTACCATCTTTACATCATCAGTGTAAGCTTTCCTGCCATTAGCTGGATTTGGTGCAAGCTAGAAGACCTGAAATTCAAGGCTAGGCCTGAGAACTGGAAATGTTTTGCTAACTAACTTTAGAGTTAAGAGAATTAGAAGCAACTGGGACTAGCTTTACAAAGCCAGAGTCAATATGAGACATTATAAAACTGTAAAAAAAAAAAAAAAGAAAAAAAGAGCAGCTCATGTAGCACTCACTTTATTTTTTATTATTCTAAAATTTTCTTTCTTTCTTTTTCTTTTTTTGATAAGGAAGATTGGCCCTAAGGTAACATCTGCTGCCAATCTCCCTCTTTTTTTTTCTTTACTCCCCGAAGCCCCAGTACATAGTTGTGTATCCTAGTTGTAAGTCATTCTAGTTCTTCTGTGTGGGATGCTGCCACAGCACGGCTTGATGAGCGGTGTGTAGGTCTGTGCCCAGGATCCGAACCCTGGGATGCTGAAGTGGAGCATGCGAACTGAACCACCTGGCCATGGGCCCAGCTCCCTATTTAACATTTTAATGAGATTTGAATACATGTATACAGATCACATAATTAATTTATGTTGCTAAATCCTTTAGAATTTTATTGAACTAATGTTTATATCTGATACTTTATATAGAATAAAAATTCCACTATACTTACTATGTAAATTAGACCCAAAACAATTTGGTTGTTACCTCCAGCTATAAACAGATATGACAAATTCAAGCTGATTTGGGAAATTATTTACTCAGTGAGAGACAAAATGTGTGCAGATGAAAATGAAATGTCATATTATACAAAACAATTTCAAGCTGAAATAATATAATTTCTACATACAATTTGAGCTTTATTACATAAATATTAACAGTGCAAATTCAAAGCCACATCTTTACATTTATATCACACTATGATATCATTTTTCAAGGATATGTTAACGTAAGTTACAGAACATGAGACTCCATGTGTAAAACTTTACCAGAATGGAACTTCGAGAAAAAACTCAGAAAGTTGTATATTTTCCTTCAATTAGGTTTATTGCTTATTTACTTTTAAATAGGGATTTTACATTTAAGTTACATACACAAAAAAGGAAAACTAACGCTTATATGTTCATCACCATGTGCTGGCCCTGTGCTGAGTGCTTTATGTATTTTTTTATCTTTACAATTAGCCAATAATGTAGGCACTACCATTATACCAGTTTTATAATAAGGAAACAGACACTGAGAAAGGTTAAATAACCTGCCCAAGATTATACTGCTAATAATTGGTGAAGCTGGAATGAATCCCTGTCTTTCTGACTATAAGACTTGTATTCTTATGCCGTAAGACGTGTGCTATAACACTTCTACTGTCTCCCATAATATTCTCGTATTAATTTAACTACATCTGGAGAACTCTATGACTAATAAAGAAAATACAAAAAATGTAAAAACTTACTTCAGATTAATTCTATTCTTTCAAATGGAAATTTTATATGATTTTTTTTCCCAGTGTACATCTAAAAATTTCAATAGATGATTTAACAAGACGTCTTGACTTAAATTCGCCCCAAGGATATTGAAAACTTTGGTGAGATTGATAGAAGAAGATAAAAAAATTGTCCATTCAAACCCAGAAGTTTTTTTTTAATCTGACTTGAAAAAGAGGTAACTTGAATTGATTTAGAAGCAGACTGTCTCTTTGTTCTGGAAAATTGCTGTGGGCCATTTCTTTATGTAAAACTACCAGTGACATTGGAGTTTTGGAAGCTGTGGCTCTAAGGGGCTAAACTTAAGGTCCTTGATGGTCAACCGATGTTTGTCTAAGAGTAGGCAGATGTGCATTTCTACAGAAAGTGTTTCCTTTGGAGAAGAGATTCTTTTCCTATGTACGTCATTAAGCAGAACTACGCCTGCTAACTGGTTTGCTGAGATTGTGCACTTGCTTCAGCAGCAGCTCACAGGTGATCTACACCTGAGGACAGGAAGAGTCAATTCATCGGACAGATGCTTATTGAGCGTCATCTATGGATCAGACACTGTGGGAGGTGCTAGAATACAGCAGGAAAAATAATACAAAAGTCCATATACTCTATATTCTAGTAAAGGAAGGCAGACAACAACAATAAGTAAAATATATTGCATATCAGGTGTTGATAAGTGTTCTAGAGAAAAATAAAGTGGAGAGGTGAATGGGGAATGCATTGGGTGGATTTACAATTTTATTTATTTATTTATTTAGAAATAATATCAAGCTTAGAAAAAATGCAAGAATAGTAGGAGAAGCTTCTATTTTCATGAACTATTTAGAGTAAGCTGCTATCACTCCTGAATATTTTACTACAAACAAGGATTTTTCTCCTATGCAACTATAATACAGCCATCAAAATCAGGAAATTAGCATTGGTTCTTTACTGCCATCTCATTCCGTTTCATCAGTGGTCCCAATAATGTTCTTTATACAAAAGGACCCTATCCAGGATCATGTATTGCCTTTAGTTGTCGTGTTTTTTTCAGTGTCCTTCAATCAAAAACAGTTTTAAATCTATGAGGGGAACCCTTTCAAATGTATGTTATATCAAATCACTGCATTGCACGCTTTAAATATCTTGCAATTTTATTTTTCAACTATACTTCAATAAAGATGGAAAAAAATCCAGTTTTTCAGTGTTTCTTAGCTTTCAACCTTGACGCTTTTGAAGATTACTGACCAAACGTTCTGTAGAATGTCCCTTTGTATATGGATTTGTCTGCTGATTCCTTATGGTTAGATGCCAATTATACATTTTTGGTAAGAATGCCATGTGAGTGAAGCTGTGTGCTTCTTGCATCCTATCAAGTGATAGGTGATTTCAATTTGTCTCATAATTGATAGTGGTAACTTTGATCATTTCATTAAAAAGATGTCTGCCAGGCATCTCCACTATAAAGTTATTCTTTTTCCCTTTGCAATTAAAAAGCATTTTATGGGGAGGTGTTTTGAGAGTATGTACATATCCCATTCCACATTGAGTTTCATCTACTAGTTTTAGCAACTGTTGATGTCTCTTGTTTGGTTATTACTATGATGGTCCATGACTTTCACTACATTTATAAGACATCATTCTACCATAGAGAAAATTTTCTCTTCTCTCCATTTATTATTATTTTGAAAATTTATATCAAGATAAACTCATGGATTTTATTTTATTCAGTAGTTTCTAATTTTTGGCATTATTATTTAATTTGGTGCTCAAATTTTCCCAGCTCTGGCCGGGGGGGCTCTTTCAAGCTGACACCTGTGTCATTCTGACAAAGTCCCATCTCTGAGCACTTCCTTTCTCTCTGGCATAGGAAGATGCTTCAGGCTTATCTTACAATTTCTCTGTTCAGTTCTGGAATCAGCCACATTCAAGGATCCCTGGATCTCTTAAGTGGAGAATGACATTGGATATTTGGAAATGAAGATATGAGTGGTAGGTATGCTTGTTGCTAATGGGGTATTGCTGCTCCCAGATCTTTTTTGCGGACATAGCAGGGGTTATATGTATGAATAAACACATGTATACATATACTTATACATACATATTTACATACATATTCATATCTATATCTGTATATACTGAAAGCATGAACTCCAATCCAACACCACAGGATCATTCTAGTTTTCTCCCTTTCCATATTTGTAATTCCCTTCTCCCTCAGTGAGAAACATGGCTGCCAGTACCTTTAACGTATTTACGTATTAGATCAATTCCTTTTAAATAGAACGAATCTCCTGTTCCTGCTACCAGCCCCCTTTCTCCAAGTGGCTGAATTCTTCACTCTCCATCTGCTTTATCCTGTTTTGACTTCGAAAGCCTGCTCCAAGCTTCCTCTGTCATCCCTACAGTGAAGGCCTCCTTACCTCATGGATTCCTACACAATGCATGGATCTCCCTCCTCCCCCAACCAACTCTGCATGGATGCCTACCTTGTTGGGCTTTGGGACTAAATTATTTAGGAAGGCAGGAAGAATATAGGGTTGAATTTTCAATAGACTTGTCAGGAAACATCTTGCTAAGAAGATTACATAAGATTACACTTGAGGGAAGATCTGAAGTCGGTGAGGCGTGAATCATGTGGATATTTGGAGAAGAGTATTCCACTCAGGAGTAACGTGTGCAAAGGCCCTGAGGCACAAAGGTGCCCTCTGAGTAAAAAGCAGGATGACCACCATCATTGGAACACACTGAGTAAGGGAAAGAGTAGTAGATGAGGTGAGATTGTTGTCAGAGGGCCAAACTCTGTAGGGCCTTGTAGACCATTGCACAGTTTAGCTTTTCTCTAAAGTGAGCTAGGGTGCCATAAGAGGATTTTGAGCAGTGAAGAGATGTAATTCGCCTTTTGTTTTAAAAGGATCATCCTAGTTCCTTTAATAGACTGCGAGTACATGTGTGTGCATGTGGAGGGGTGGGGGAGTAGGTAGAGGGAGAGGCAAGTTGAAAGCAAGGGGAACAGCTAAAATTCTACTGGGATAATGAAAGGAGAAATTAGACCAAGTATGGTAGCTGTGGAGGCAATGAGAAGTGGTCAGAGTCTGGGTGTATTTTAAAGGTAATACTGATGAGATTTGCTCATGGGTTGGATATAGGGCGTAAAAATAAAAGATATATAGATAACAAATCCTTAAAAAAATACTGAAATGTAATCTTAAGGAGATCAGGGATTTTAAAAATTTTTTGGTCAGTTTTGTTCACTGTTATATCAGTAATTCTTAGAACAACATCTGGCACATAACAGATATTCAACAAATTGTTATTGAATTGTTGAAGAAAAAATAATAAGTAAAGAGGAAACCTAGTCTTTGTGCTTCTTGGGGAATTCACATTTTCTCTTTCATGGTGGGTATGGAAATTACCACTGAAAAATATTGGGAAAACTATATTTAGTCAACTGGTAAAATGTGAGGTGAGTTCAATAGAAGGGACTCAGAAGCGCCAACAAAAATATACTATTAAATGTTTTCTCTTCCCAAAAATACATTCTAGAAACTAAAATAAGGAAAATCGAAGGGTCCTGATTGTGTTCAGTAGTTCCTCGCTTCGGAGCATCAGTGCTCAGCTGCTGTGATGTGTGAGTGAATTCTTGTGCACAAGGAGTGAGTGCAAGGAATTTACTACCTACAATGAGGAAGGATCTAAATTTGAATAGGATTTACTTAAAAGAATAAAATGATAGCAAATGTGATGATTACTCATTATAACAGACTCTCTTTTTTTGAATCAGAGAAAGCAGCAGATTTGCAGCACCTATCCTGGGAAATGTACACAACCTGCAGCCTATCTCATTTATCTCACACCCATAGCTTAAACTGGTCCCGACTTTCTTTTTTTCTTAAAGATTGGCACCTGAGCTAACAACCGTTGCCCATCTTCTTTTTTTTCCTCTTTCCCTCTTTTTCTCCCCAAAGCCTTCCAGTACATAGTTGCATATTCTACTTGTGAGTGTCTCTGGTTGTGCTATGTGGGACACCACCTCAGCATGGCCCGATGAGTGGTGCAATGTCCGCCACCAGGAGTCTGCCACCAGGATTCGAACTGGCGAAACCCTGGGCCGCTGAAGTGGAGCACGTGATCTTAACCACTCTGCCACTGGGAGGGCCCCTGGGCCCAACTTTCTAGAAGGGTATTGACTATGTATTGGAAACCTTAAGCGTATCTGTGACAGTTGGCACCATGATTCTCACTCTGTATCCCTTCAGTGTTGATAACGTACATGGATTGAACTATTTTACCAGACCGGTTACACAAAAGATCTCACATATTTTTTAAAAATTCACATAATTCATGTAAATTTCTCAAGATTCCATGTGCTCATAGCAGTAGAATATCTGGTAACTCACCTCTGAACTCACTCCCACATAGATTGTTGGAAAATTTAGTGGGCTTAATTTACCAAAAGTGGTTGTCTTCCCTGGGGATTCCCTAGGAAGAAAGGCAACGAAAGGATGTGACTAATCCTCTGGTTTTTCTTGTCATTGTAACATTTTATCCCACCACACTCATACTATCCAGGTCCTTGGCTATGACGATGCCACTGTTATCACTATGATGACCTGCAAGGCCACAATAGTTCTTTTCGGAGCTCTGACTTTCTCTGTCTTGTAATTAGGCATGAGTGACCCACTGTTCAGCACCTACAAATGCAGCTTTTATGATTATAATATGTTATACATGCTTGTTAGACAATACGAAAAACAATGATCAACTAACATTTCAGACTATTTCCTTTTTCTTCTTTCTTTATTATTGGGATCTTCCTGTAATTCTTTTTTTTAATGTTTAGCTATTGCACTTAATATTACATTATTTCCCCATAGTTTTTTTTTTTTTTTTTGAGGAAGATTAGCCCGGAGCTAACTGCTGCCAATCCTCCTCTTTTTGCTGAGGAAGACTGGCCCTGAACTAACATGCATGCTCATCTTCCTCTACTTTATATGTGGGACGCCTACCACAGCATGGTGTGCCAAGCAGTGCCATGTCCACACCCGGGATCTGAACTGGCAAACCCCAGGCCGCCAAAGCAGAAAGTGCACACTTAACCGCTGCGCCACTGGGCCGACCCATCCCCATAGTTTTTTTTAAACTTTTTTTTTTTGGTGAGGAAGACTGACCCTGAGCTAACATCTGTTGCCAATCTTCCTCTTTTTGCTTGAGGAAGAGTGACCCTGAACGAACATCTGTGCCAATCCTCCTCTATTTTGTATGTGGGACACCACCATAGTGTGGCTTGAAGAGTGGTGTGTGGTGTGGCTTGAAGAGTAGGTCCGTG
Source organism: Equus asinus (assembly GCF_041296235.1). Taxonomy (NCBI): domain Eukaryota; kingdom Metazoa; phylum Chordata; class Mammalia; order Perissodactyla; family Equidae; genus Equus; species Equus asinus. The sequence goes on along the minus strand of NC_091790.1, from coordinate 143,688,371 downwards.
TCCGTATCTGAACCTGCGAACCCTGGGATGCCGAAGAAGAATGTGTGAACTTAACCACTAGGCCACTGGGCTGGCCTCTTAAACATAATTTTTAATAGTCACAAAATATACCATCCTAAGAGTTACTCAGATTTATTTAAGTAATCCCTGATTGCTGGACATTGAGGTTGTCTTAGGACATCACTTTCTCCTTTTCAAGTGTTCTTATGCCTGGATTTCAATTGAGCAGGTGAGGGGATTAACGACTTGGTCTCTTGAAAGGAACCATTGATGCGTATCAGAGTTGGACAAATAAATTGAGGTGTAAAAGAATCTATTGCATGAATAGATATTATCATTAGCTCCATTATAGCTCTAATTTTAAAACCAGGTTCTAACTCAGACCTGGGGGTGGAGGAATCACAGAACAGTGGCATCAATTACATGTCCCAATTTTTTTTAGGTTGTATTTACATGATGCTGAAATAACCCACTGAGTAATTCAATTCAGTAAAAATATGACTATTGTTTCCAATCCTGCCATGATACTAATGGCTGCTAGAGGGCAGCAGAAGCAAGGAACTTGCAGAAAAAAGCAATAGCTTGTAATAGGCTGAAGTGGCTCCGTCCAGGCCTGGAGAACCATCTGTTCAGGGTTGAGACAGAAGATTGGGTTCAAGGAGTCTGCAATAAAGGTCTATTCAGTAACTTGAGAGGCCAACACAATAAAGTAGTAAAAAGTGCTAAAAGGATTAGGCGCTTAACAGGCACTTACCTTAAACCTGTTGTAGGACTGAAACAAATGAAGAAAAGGAATAATCACCAAGTTTAAGCCAAAAACCATGGGTTGCCAGGTTATCCATTTGAAGGAGAGGGTAGAGTTAAAGCTATGAGAAAGTTTAAAGTGCATGTATCAGAGAAGCGAGATGTCTGTACAAGAACTGGGGGTGTCAGAGGACCATGACAACATGGCTCTGACATCATCTGGGCGGACCTTCCATTTGAAGAGGCTGCATGTGAGACAACAGTGAGCAAACATTAGGGCACAAGAACCTGGGTGGCTTGGAAGCTCTAGGAAGAGGAAACATTTTTGTAAACAGTTTCTAACTTCTGGTAGTAGAAAGAACTTTGGGCAGGAGCCCTGAGAGCTGGATTTAAGGTCCAGCCACCAACTAGTTATATGACCATGAACAAGTCACTTACCGTTCTTGGGCTTCTGGTTTCTAGTAGACAAATTGGGAGGTTGGACTAGATGAATTCTAAGATACCTGAAATTCTAGGACTGGATTGATTGGTGATTAGTTTAATCAAAACCATCTCCTGTTACACTGTGTGGATAGAGTGAGATAACAGTCCAGCATCAATTTTCCTTAGTTTACAAATTGTCCTAAAGTAGGTAGCCAAAGAATGTTACAATCCCACTATTTCTTATTGGTACTTATGTGAAGAACAGAAGCCAGGCTACTTGATATCTCACATTGCGTATTCATGTAAAAACAGGAACAAGAAGGAGCAAGGTTTCCGAGGATTCCTTGATCCTGTTTTAAGTAGATTGCTCTATGTCTTTGTGAAATCTTTAAAGAATTTGTGAAAGAATGCACAAAAACTCACCACTGGATCTCAAACTCTTTAGTGGTTGACACTTCGAGTCATAGAATTAGGAAGACTTTAAAGGATCTTTGGGATATTTTATTTTTCTAATCAGGGCTTATATATCTTTGAATTCTAAAGTACTGGATAACGATAAACACATTGTCAAAATGTTCATCATTTCTTTTCCCTAACTATCACCGTACGATTACAAACAATTTTTGTGTTCAAATTTCTTTTAAATTTATGTAAAACGCTATTGAGAGCTATTGCTGTTTGAATTTTATGCCTTTATGGAAAAACTTAGTAAGTAGTTAAATATAAGGAGGCTGTTTATAGTTATTAGTCTACAAACATTTTTGAAAGTCAACTCTTTGTGAGTAGACATGGGAGAATGTAAAATATAGACATTTAAAAATTTCAGAGAACTTCAAAGCTTCTTGGAAGTAAAATCAGATCTACATTTTCATCTAATTTTATACAAAAAATTAAAAAATATGGTTAACAATGATGCACAGTTAAACTGATTTTTAAAGCGGGAAGATATTGCAGACATTGTCTGGTACGAGTGGTCCTTGACCTTTTCACAGCCAAGGGCTTTTTTAATTATTTTTCCTCCAGTGACTCAACCTTTTGAAATATTTTGTCTATTTTTCACCACCAAAACCACACTTTAAATGATAATTAGGTTTTTCATTTTAAATTAATCTGAAACACATACAACTGCTGATCTCTTTAGCGTGGGTTCAGCAAGGACACCATCCTAAGATGATGAATTTCAACCAAATAAAAAATCCTAGTATTTAGTGCAGACTTACTATGAGCAAATATATTAATTCTATAACAGTTTTGAAATATTGAAAATAGCTCCAGGACTCCTATGGACCCTGGGGAACCACTTCTCTTCCCTACCTGTCTCAATTTGCACATAAGTAACTCAATCAATGTTTAAAGTCACACTGATAGGAGTCCAGTGCTCTCTCTCAGTACGGGCGTTCCCTCTTCTTTAGGCTTAATCGTCACACCTTATGGTAATGACTGAAGTTAAGTTCATACTTCTCACAAAAAGTGAATCTAGAACTTTGGTTTGGTAGGTTTTTTGTCTTTCCTAAGATGACCCTTAAACTGAACAAATCTAAGTTTAGGAGGCATCTCAGCTAGCAGATTCAAGGAACTAAATTCTAGATATTTCCTGGAAAATAAGTTCCAAGGCAATGTCCCTTACTGTTCTTTTCTTTTTGGAATACTTCAAGGATAAGAGTTGAGGGACTGTTTTGTTTTAGCAGCATGTTGATGTGACTGTCATTTCATTTTGTTGTTAGTCAAGTCGATTCCGATTCTTAGCGACCCTGCGTACAGCAGAGCAGAACGAGGCCTGTTTTTTTTGCGCCATCCTTTCGCCTTCCAGCACTATATCAGACAATGCTCCGCTGCTATTCGCTGGGTTTTCATAACCAAGTTTTTCCGAAGTGGGTGGCCAGGTCCTTCTTCCTAGTCTGTCTTAGTCTGGAAGCTCCCCTGAAACCTGTCCACCATGGGTGACCCTGCGCGTATTTGAAGCACCGGTGGCATAGTTTTCAGCATCACAGAACCATACAGCCATCACAGTAGGACAACTGAAAGATGGGTGATGTGGTCCCTGACCAGAAAATGAACCTGGGCGCCAATGATGAGAGAGCCAAATCTTAACCACTAGACCACCAGGAATGGCTGGCTGTTATTTCATTACTTAAACTTTATTAGACGCTAACTTAGTTGCAAAATAGAACGTCTTTAATTTCTGGCTCTATAAAAGCCAAATAGTAACATTGTGCATGGGAGTGTGTTTACTGATTCCACGAGCAGTCCCCCCACCCCTACGCATAAACATGTTACAGACGCATGGATTTTCAGAGGGGAGGAGGAAGTCTATTTTAAGTACTCCTGAAATACCAAAGTATAGGTTACCTACTCCTACTTGTAGAACTAGCTCTGGCTCCTCCTCCCTCTATGCATATTCATAGCCAAACTCCCTCTTGCCATTCCCTGCCACCATGCCTGGAAGGTCTGTATCAACCTATTTTAAAAAAAATCAAAATATGCAAATATGTCATCTTGGAGGGTTAACGCAATGACTTATTATCAGCATAACCAAGTCAACATGAATCATTTTGTTAACTAGATTAACTAGTAGAGAGTAGACATGAGAAACAGGAAAAATCAAATTTGGAAGAGTGATGAGATGCAGGAGAATGGAACTTAGAATGCTCAAGTGACAGGCAATGACAGCCACCAGAAGCCTGGAGTTGGAGTCAAAGACTAAATAAATTTTGTCTTATTCATAATTTTGTTTATGCCTAGTGTTTGTGTTCTGAGGAAAACCAACTCTTCAAGAACATATTGAAAGTGCCATATTTTTGTATCCGCTTCTAATACTGACCTAGCATTGGAGTCCTCACTGCTAGACCTTGCTTTTAGTATTGCAGTCATCACTAGAGTAAAATGAAAATTTTATTTTGTATATTTTTTAAAGAATAAACAATTTAAAAAGTACTCTAGTCTCATACATGAAAAAAGGCATTGTATTTGTATTTTATGTTTGCATTCAGATAATATTTGGAGGAGGGCATCTTTGAAAACAGAATCAAATAATTTGACTAAAAACACTTAGAACTCGTCAATGGCAACTATTAAAAAATCATGAACCACTTAGAACCCCTTGAGAACAGCACATTGCAGGGTTTTAGAGTCCTATAGCTCATACTCGCAGAGTGGTTTAGTGGGAAAATCTGGCCTAGAGACAAGTTTCCTGCTCCTCATGAGATGCTTAATGCACAAGGCAGGACCTCCTGAGGAAATGGAAATAAACCTAAATTAAAAATGTTTTAGTTTTTCTATTTAACAATAATAGGTACCACTTTTTTGTCAAAGTCTTGTCTTGAGCCAGACGTTTACATGCATCAGCTGCAATCTTTACAGCCATCCCGTAAGGTGGTGACAGCTAACATCGAGAGGTGGGATAGCACAGAGGTTAGGAGTATTGTGTCTGAGTCACATAGAATAGTGCTTGGTACCTATCTGGATTCCAATTCCACGCTTGTCACTTAATGGCTGAGTGGCCTCAGCTTCTTCATCTTTAGGATCTAGACAAGTAGTACCTACCCTCATAGTGTTGCTGTAAGTGACAAAGAGGAAAGCAAAGCCTGAGAGCCAGGAGCTGGCCTTGCTCTGTCAGCTAGGCCTTGGTCTTGCTAGAAGCTGGCTTGCTTCGTGGCAGCTAGGTTGTGGTGTTTGCCTGCTGAGCATAAACAAGTTCATGGAACATCAACGACAGACAAGGTCACTCTGTGATTGTGATGAATCAAGACAAAAACAAGAGTACTCTATAATCCTGTCTGAACACAGACAAAAACAAGAACCACAAAAATGCCCAAGGGTCCCCCTCTCCTGGCTAAAACGAATGACTGTAACTTCTTTACCAATTATAAATCTAGCTTTGTTCTATTCTTCCTGCCTTCTAGATAAGAATTAAGATATAATTATAAAATTACCTTCACTTTCTGACAGCATAAAATTCAAAGCAATGTTCCACTTCATTGAACTCTCCCTAAATTACCTAACACAAGCCAGAATCCCAGTCCTTTCTAGCACCAACTTGCTGAGATGCCCCACAATTCTCCGTGATGTGTGTTCTCTCTCATTGTAACAAGTCAATAGACCTAACCATGTTTGATGAAAGGTGTACTCCTGGTGGTCCTGGGCTAGAGAGCATTGACATGGGGAATGAATGAGTTAATCCATGTGAAGCACTTAGAATAGTGCCTGGTACCTAGTAAGTGCTCAATGAAATTATCTATATAGTTTTTATGATTTTGTAGATGGTGATACAGAAACTCAGAGAGGGCCCACAACTGGGAGGTGGTAGTGCTGAAATTCCACTTCAAGTTTACTACGCTCCAGAGTCCATGTATTCACTACACCATCCTACTACGCTTTGATTCATCATGATTGCTCCCCCATCCCTCCTGTCAGGAGGTGCTTTATTGGCCCCTGGGATGCTAATTTTGTCTTGATCTATGTTTAAATAAAAATTCCTTTCCTTTAAACGGCGTTAAAAATTGACTGTTAGTCCTTTTCGTTTCTGTAGAGACTTGTTAGGTAAAGACCTTTAGATTTTCTTTCTTTTACTACAACTTTAGTCTTTTGATCGTGGTAAAATTCTCTTTTATCCTTTTAAGTCTCATTGATTGAAAAGGCTGTTGTAGAGTATGTTAACTTAGATCTTTTGAAAGATAAGTTAGCTGGAAGACAAGAAGGGAAACAGTTCTGAGCTAGCGCCAGGGTAAAGAAGTCTGAAGATGGGAGCCAGAGTGCAGGCCTCCGTAAACCATCCAGCGGACTGCTAAAGTGGTAAGGGAGAATCAGGGAACCTCAAGGAAAGACGATACTGGCAGACAAAGCGTGCTTGACCTCCAGAGCCAAAGGGAAAAGAGACATTGATACTAAATTAGACCATGGGTGTAAGTGCCTTTTGCATCCACTCACTTTCTAGTTTATCAATCACAGGAGTTTGTATGTGTTCTAGGGGGTGTGGAGTGAGGTCTTCTTTATGCAGCAGCTTCTAGTTGGGTTATTCCCAAACTAGAAATTTGGGTTCTGGGAGTGCTGGTGTTCTGGGAGATATTAATATGTGTTCTGTGAAAGACAGTTTGAGAGTCAATTTTTGGAGTTGTTCCAACTGTGTCTACTTCTTTTAGATTCACAAAGTCATAGTAACAGTGATTAAAAGCTCTTAAAAATGCAGTAAAGTATCAGTTTAACCTTGTAAGTCAGGCATTTCCTAAATTCATTTGAATTTAAGACTTTCTTCTTAGAACATATCATCACCACCATCCTCCTCCTCCTCATCGTAGCTAAGGCTTACGGAGTGCTTACTATACACTAGACACTGTTATAAGTTCTTCTCATGTATTAACTCACTGAACCATTTTATTATTGCTAGGCACACTGAGGCATACAGCAGTTAAGTAACCTATTCAGGGTGACGCAGTTAGTAAATCAGTACAGAATATTCCTTTAACTGCTATTGTCTTAGGGAAAGAAATGGGAAGTGATCTTTTGACTTAAGGGAGTAACAGAGAAAAAGACTAGATTTATTCAAGTATTCTGTCAACATTTGTTGAGGAACTAGTAGGAGCAAATGCTATTCAAAGTACTGGAGATGCAGCATTGAGTAAGACAGACAAAATCCCAATTCTTATGGAGCTTACATTGTAGTGAGGATAAACAGACAATAACAAATAAGCACATAAATTAACAAAAAAACCCAGGTAGTGATAAATGCTATGATGAAAACAAAACAGAGTGGTCTGGATTAAGGGTAGTTTAAGTATTCTTGAAAATTAATTGCAATACCTTATCAAATATCTTAATGCGACTCTAACTAAAGCAGAATAATCAGTTTAATCAAAGCCTTAATATTAGTCTTACTGATTCTTTGATAAGATGTGTTTTTCCCCATTGGAAAGGGCATCGATTTGGCTTTATATTCATAGAGCAGTGGCTCCCCAAATGGGATCAATGAAGTACTAGTTCCTGGGAATTTTAATGATTGCATATCTGTGAAAATATTTTTGTGCTCAAAGAAGTTAAAGAAGTTTCTTTACTACACCAATTAATCAGAGCCTCCAATATACCAATGATTTTCTTTTTGAGAGCGATATAGTTTACAATAGTCTAGCCTTATTTGACTGTAGAACCTTGTCTTGCAGGAGCTTCTCATGGAGTTCTGTGGATCCCACTTTGGAATGCATTGCTTTAGAGCTCTCTTTTTTTCACCGCACAGCACATTTGTGGTGCTGCTGCACTGCGATAATTAACTCACTTAAAAGAAGTTTTGATCTTTTGCATTGATTTAGAATAATTCCTTTTTAGATTCTCCTTTGTTCTTAGAATTCTGAAAAGCCAAGTTTCATATCTAAGAGAAATAATGCATTCCAAAATGGGTAAATTTGTGCATGGGCCCTTTAAGAATAGGCTTTGATAGGTTTTCTAGGGGTATTCCCTTTTATATTTATTAGCCAGCAAAGCCAGATATTATGACACTTGTCTTGTTTGTGCTGAGTTCAAAAGCTGCTTATTGTGGCAGAGCTTTCCTGCTCAGATCCCCTGCTTCCTACCTTAGGATTGCTCCTAGTCACGAAACACTATGGATAGAATGTGGCTTTTTCCTCTCCAGAAAAGTATTCTGCCTCTTCCAGCTGAGTCAGCACTGTCCCTTGTTGTGGGGTTCTTTTCATCCAGCTTCCAGTTCTCTCTCAAGGGTAACTGTTCCAAGGGTAGTAGTAAATTTGTTGTGTCCATGGGAGGAGGTGAGTGCAGAGTCCTCCTGTGCCACCATCTTCCCAGCAGTCTCCATTTCTTTTATTAAAATACTTTCTAATTTTTATCCTGGCTGATATTGCAAGTTTTCATATTCACTACATTCTAATATTAACTACATATTTCCACCCCAAAATTATACTTTAGAAGCTTTTAAGTTCTTCGTTTTTGAATTTTAGATCCAGGACCCTTCTGCATGGATTATTGTTCTGAGGTATCATACTACTGCATATTTTGTTGACTTCTTTCTATAGAAGCAAGTCACAAATAATATTAATGAGCTTAGATTGGATTAGATACAATGAGGGTTGAAGAGTGATGGCTGATGCAAAAAAGAGGGGTTATTAGTATTGTTCTTGCTGCATGATGAATTACACTATATCATGCATTAAAACAATGGGTTATCCTTCAGGATATCAAAGACTTTTTAGCAAACAGCATGATGGGAAATACATAGTCCTTTATCATTTAGCAAAAAGTGAGAGCTACAATAACAATTTTGAGAATTCTTTTCAAGTCTCAAAGAACATCGTGGTGTCAGCACAGATGAGAATGTACGCACCTTGCCCTTGGTAATGGGCACAGTGTATTTTATTGTTCTTTTACTCTGCAGTACTGTTCTGTGATGATGCATAAGCTGTTTTGATCTCTGAGTACACTGGACCAGGAACTCTTCTACCCTTTAGGGTGTTAGTAGTATTCTAATGATTCTGTTTGATCTACCAGGTTAAACACAAATGAAATAAATCAGGAGAAATACACATAGTGAGTACATCAAAGAGTTATTTCTACTTCTGGGCATAAGGCAGTTGCTAAGCAACCTGTGTCAGACTCCATGGTCATCTGTTAGGAGGGACACAAAGTCAATGCTCACTGAAGACTCATAAGATTGTAACTGAAAAAAACTGTTTTGTTAGATTCAAGAGAAAGCTGCTTGGATGAACGTATAATGGTTGCAGGATATGAAGCATCTATTTGCAGATGTGTTTAAGAAAGCAATGAAATTGGCCAAAAAAAAAAAAAAAACCTACATTCAATTCAAGCAGGCTTGGAGGACAAAATTTAATTTTGTAGGAATTGTTCCCACTTCCCAGGATCTACCTTCAGAACACTGTGTTTATCTGCGGGATGTAATAGCCTTAATGGGCCATGCTGAGAACCTTCCAGCAACAGGGGAGTCCACAGTGCACCTTTGGAATTTGGAATTTTATTGACAATAATAAAATCACTTACAATCTTCTTTCATATCTTTATTCAATACCAGATTTTAAGATATGAAGTATATCACTTAGAAAAGAGTTTTCTCAAGGAAGAGAGAGGTATGGGATAAGTTTCAGGCTGAGTTCCACAAAGCTATTCAAGGCACAAAGTGTGGAGGAATTATAGTTTTTGTCTTGCAAAACCTGTATATTCAGTATCTAAAAATGACTGATGATTTTTATGCCTTATTTTTTTCAGTATATTTTTCTTCTTATATTAGACCAGTGCTTGGCTGATGAAAACAGTGTGCTCTGTTCCAGAGTCATATTTAACTGTGAGGTCTCTATAGTATCATTTACTAGCAACTTGGCCTTGAACAAAAAAGTATTTTTTAACTCACTGGAGCCTCCAGTTTCTTAAATGTAAAACAGGACTATAAATAGTCATCTCACAGAATTGTGCAACCTAATGAAATAATATATATGTATATAATGCTAGTGGATACTATGCTTTTATTTTGTGGTAATTACTACTCCTTATGCCATGAAATACTAGGATATAGTACCCTAAGTAGGATTATTGCATTTTGCCTTCTAAAGGCATAACAACTTTTTTAAATGGGAAACTACATTAACTCATGTTTTCTATTGAGATTTATTTTTTTGAGAAGTTAATCACATTTAATTAGGATTTAAAGAATTATTACATTGAAGTTTAAAAAATATTACATCTGCGTTTGAAGTACAGATGGTAGTTCATTTTCTTTTTGTTTCTGCAATAAGTATAAAGTACCTAAAGTTTTCAGTAAGATACAAATGATACAAATCATTTTACAGATACAGATGATACAAAAACCCCACTACCCATAGGTCTAACCTGTCTCAAAGACTCATAGATTCTCTTGGAAGCAGAGGCCAGCTTTTTCTTTTTGGAGAGCAATTGTTGCATTTAATCTCGAGAGTCTGTTAAAAATCTGTTAACATTTTTCACAATGATGAGTTCAGTGCTCCTCTAAAGTCAGTTGGGAAGATGACTGCGATGATGAGGTGAAAGATCCAGAATCCATCCTTAGGAAATTACAGCTCATCTTTTTAGGACTAGTTGGGCCTAGGTGTTCTTTCTTTGGCAAAGGAACATTTGTTAATTTATTCGGTGACTATTTTTTGCACGCCTACTGTGTGCTAGGCACTATGTTTGAGAATATAGTGGGGAACAAATTCGAGGTGAACTCTGCTCTCCTGGAGCAGTGGGGAAAAGAGTAAAGTGGTAAGTGCCTTGAAGGAAATGAGCAGGGTGTAGCAATAAAGAATGTTGCTGCTTGGTTGGGTGACTGAGTTGAAACTACATAGGAAGCATGGCCAGGAAAGATCTCTGAGCAGGTGTCATTAGACTGAAGCCATTCAGAACAAAGTCGACCCTCTGAACCTCAGCGTTCAGTGTGGGTACCTCCACCACAGCTGATGCACCTGTCAATGACCTTTCTTTGTCTCCAGGACTCCTGAGTTTGAATAATACAGCATGGTCTTCCATCTCCTTTTCCTTTATGAAGGCATTCAGCTTTTATCTTTGTTTTCTGAGACAGCTGTTTCATTTTACTGATAGATGCTATGTCATCCCTTGGCAAGCCAGTGCTTCTTTCATCTTATGAGGATTGCTTTCTTCTACATATTTTCATTTCAACCCATGTCTTTTCATATAAATGATGAACTCTTTAAAAATAAACTAATCTGTTGGTACAGATCAGGGAGGAACTGTAATCCACAGATTACAGTGGGGTTGTTCCATTTTGAAGCTTTGCTTTTCTGTATCTTGATTGCCAGTTTCTAATCAACAGTTGAGCATTGCCAAAAAGGGGATTTAGAAGGTCATTTATGTAGTACTAATTACTGCATCTTCATAGGATTTTAAGTTTTTCAAATCGTTATGTTATATATATTTCGAGACAAGACTCTGGTTTAACAGCAATAATAAAAGCACCCTCGCATTGGTGGGAGCAGTGTTTTCAATTTGGTTACCTTTCGAAACACCCATGAGTTGTAACAGTAGGAACATATTAATCTACACAATTTAAACTTTAATAGGCTAGCAATCGTGTTTGTATGTTTATATGATTAAAGCCTAAAGTGCACAAGTTATATTTTAATACAAATCAGTGGCTATGTGTCTATGTGGGTGATTAGGAGTTCTCCAAATTTATAATTAGCATCTAACAACTAGATGCTAGATCTAACACAGCTAGAAAGATAGTATGAGAAAAAAAGGCAAACCATATGAAACATAAGACAGAATGCCACATTATAATAACATCTGTAACCCATGTTTCATCTGCATTGTGTTAGATGCACTACAGGTGAGTGGCTTCTAAAACTTAGGAGGGACATACATGTGAATCAGTCATGTACACAAAAGAACTGGTTAGAATTTATTTTTTTCTAAGGATTTTTTATTGCTCATCTTTAATTAAAAAATAGTCGAGGGGCTGGCCAAAGGACCGAGTGGTTAATGCTCCATGTGCTTCGCTTCGGTGGCCCGGGTTCATGGGTTTGGATTTTGGGTGTGGACCTAGTCCACTCATCAGCCATGCTGTGGAGGCATCCCACATATAAAGTAGAGGGACATTGGCATGAATGTTAGCTCAGGGTGAATCTTCCTCACCAAAAATAACGAAAAAATTAAAAAGGAAAATTAAGCTGTTTTACAGTAAAATTTTCTATTTGTAAAGACAGAAATAAGCATATTATAAAACAAAGTAAGGAATTCGTTATATTGAAGAAGGAGAAAATTTTTCAGACTATATATACATTTTTATCAATAATTTTTCAGACTATATATATTATTTCTAAATCATACATATATATTATCTTCATAAATACCCACGCATCGTTTTTCAAACTCTACTTCCATATATACACCAGACATTGGTATATATACATTGACATAGACATTGAGAGCAAACATGAAAAGAATTTCTTTTAGTTTACAGAATGGTGCTCCAAAGAATTTTTTAAACTGGGGAATTTTTTGTGGTTCAACTGGCATTTTGGCTGTGGTTATTAAGACTTGGACTTACAGCAATAATTTAATTACATTTGATTAAAGTGCTATGTTTATCTTTGACTGACTAATAAGATCACGAAATACTGGTGTGTTCAACTTGACCTTCTTAGTGATCCAGATCAATTGCTCCAGCTATATTTCTTTGTGGTTATTTCATTGAAGGCTTTGCTGAGGTACCCCCATTTTCTGAGAATAGAGTCAGCTCTACTCAAATGACTCACTATGCCTCTGCTTAATGAATTCATTAAAAAAAAATCTTGCCATCTTTTAAAGACTATTTAGACTGAGGACAAAGCCGCCCCCACTGTGGCTCGGCTCTCGTTCCCGTGCAAGGGCATGTTAGTTCTCCTGTAACACACCGAGTGAGTGTATGGGAGAAGATCTGGCCTGGATAACTGCTCTCTTCTCATAATTCTTTTGGATCTGGACTTTCGAGCCCTGGTCTATAAAATCAGCTTCCAAGTCCAAAGTGGAGGAAACGTAAAGAATATTTGCTTTCTCCCTCCCTTCTCCACAGTTTCAAAGTAATTAAAAATACCAGAATAGTATATGCTTATGCTATAGTCAGAGGGGGCGTTAATAGGGCTTGATTAATCAACTATTTTATTAAAATATTTATTTCTTAGAGCGAATATCTAGGGGATTTAAAGAAGTATCTATGTGTGTACTTCTCTTGTACACTGTTTTCCATCTTTCTCATATATATCTTCGCACCTTATGGCAGTTGTCAGCAGCTACAGTCCAGACGCGGTGAGTTGAATAGCACTTCAGCGGGTTCCTGGGTAAATGAGCGTTTGATCACTTTCACACCTTTTTTACTCTCAAGGGAACCAATAGGGGTAGGGGGAGTTCTGGGGGATTTTGCTTTATTGCAGTTGCCACTTAGATTCATGGATGTTTGAGTAATAACTATTATTGAAAAAATTTTGCTTTGGCTACTTCAGATATTTAAAAAAATCTTGGCAAAAAGAGTAGGGATTGGTAATGGAAGTATACTTGATTAACAAAATTTAAGGTAATATATTACAATACCATTATTCTGTATTTTTCTGGCGGTTCTTTATGAATATACAAGCAAATATAAATGTTTTTATTTTCTCCCTTCCAAAAAATTATGTTATAACATTATTCTGTGCATTATGAGTTTTAAATGCTTTTATATGTCTAATAAACAGTATGCATATATTTGAATACCAGATTAATTTTGATTGCTAACAGAATAATTCCCTATGGTTCAAAATGCAAAAAAAAAAAAAAAAAGCCTAAAATTTCTTTTTCATGTATAAATGTATAATTATAAACATGTAATTTTTAAGTGTATAGTGATTTGGTGGGTATATTAACAGCTGTAAACCTTAATTTTTCTCTCCCAGGAGATTATGATCTAATTCTGGGAGTGAGGTACACATGCTTTTAAAAAGTAGCAATGCATAGCAATACAGGTAACTTTCAAGTGTATATAGAAGACATTAATATGTCTGTGGAACTCATTCTTGTCACTTGACACCAAACTTTTTTTATAGAAAAATTACTTTATTGGGGCCAGCCTTGTGGTGCAGCAGTTAAGTTTGTACGTTCCACTTTGGCGGCCTGGGGTTCACCAGTTCGGATCCTGGGTGCAGACATGACACTGCTTGACAAGCCATGCTGTGGTAGGCGTGCCACATATAAAGCAGAGGAAGATGGGCACAGATGTTAGCTCAGGGTCAATCTTCCTCAGCAAAAAGAGGGGGATTAGTGGGAGATGTTAGCTCAGGGCTAATCTTCCTTGGAAAAAAATTACTTTATTAATTTTGTAATAAAAGATTTAAGCAATTTATAAAATTGCAAAAAATAGTGATATCTAGTCTCACTACCCTCAAACAACCATCATATTAAGTCAACATTATCCCATTATTTTTCTGTATGTGTATGCAAATAGAGGCTAGAAAGTTTTGAAATATTTTTCATGAAACAGGATCATGTTGTACATGATATTTTAAGAACAAAATACATACACTAAATTTAGTTTTATTTGAAATTAGAGGTAGCAAACAAAAATGTGGTGAAATGAAAGGAATTGTTAAACACAAATGTTTTGAATTATTATTTTTAGAAGATTCTTTCAAGATTAAATAAAAGGACTACGGAAATCATTAAGAGTTTGGAGCCTTTCTTGTTCCTTCTCCAAAGCCCCAGTACATAGTTGTATATTCTAGTTGTAAGTTGTTCTAGTTCTTCTCTGTGAGCTGCTGGCACAGCATGGCTACTGACAGACAAGTGGTGTGATTCCCTGCCTGGGAACCAAACCTGGGACACAGAAGTGGAGTGTGCCGAACTTTAACCACTGGGCAGTTAAGGCTGACTCTGTAGCCATTTTTTTTTTAAAGATTTTATTTTTTCCTTTTTCTCCCCAAAGCCCCCTGGTACATAGTTGTATATTCTTCGTTGTGGGTCCTTCTAGTTGTGGCATGTGGGATGCTGCCTCAGCGTGGTTTGATGAGCAGTGCCATGTCTGCACCCAGGATTCAAACCAACCAAACGCTGGACCACCTGCAGCGGAGCGTGCAAACTTATCCACCCAGCCACAGGGCCAGCCCCTCTGGAGCCATTTTTAATCTATGTCTTCAGTTTAAGATAGTGTTGATTGACTCTGTGCAATGGGGCATTAGTGCTCTCATGTTCCTTTTATTTCTTTAATCTGATCTTAGTTAGTGACGTAATTTTCATACTGTCAGGGTTTATAGCATTTACATTCTATTCTATAAACATAATCTACACAATTTTCTTTGTACTATACTTAAAGAGCAATAGTACTTATCACGTGTTGTTTTTACATTGTTTCACCATTCCTGAGTTCTTTATTTTCATTCATCTTATAAAAGTAGTTTTAAATTTTGATACATCTCTTAAAAGCAGTTTTTGAAGAAAACTCATGGGTTTTGTGGTCCCCAAATCCTTTAATGTTTTAGAATGACTCCTGTTGTTTTCATACTTGACTAATATCATGGCTGGGTCACTATCTTTCATTTAGAATTCTGTAGATATTGCTCCTATGCTTATAGCATTACATGTTATGTATAGAAATCTGAGGCCAGCCTGATTGTTTTTTGATGTTTATAAGTGATTATTTTTTTGTCTGGACATCTTGAAGAATCTTTCTTTAATCCTTGAAGTTCAACAACTTAACTAGGATGTCTTAATATTTGCACTTTGCATCAATATTTTCTGAGATCTGATGTTGGTTTTTGAAGGTTAATTCCCTTTTTTTCCATGGAAATTTATTTATTGAGTTTTCTACTTCAAGGACATCAATTAACTTCATTTTGGATCATCCTTCTCTGTCCTTCATATTATTTGCTTTGCTTTTATTACTTCAACATATTTTCATTTTTAAATCTGTTATCACTGTGATTTTCTCAAGCTTTTTCTCTAATTAGCAGTTTGAATGTTAGGTATATATGTATATAGTTTCTTATTTAGCTATTTTCTCTATTATATTGCTTTGATCTTCAATTTATTTCATCAAGCTTATAACCTCTGTCTGTCTCTCTCTCTCTTCCTCTCTCCCTCTTAATTTTTCTCTCTCTCTCAGCTGATTTTGTGTGTCAGTTTAGCTAGGCTATGCTACCCAGTTGTTTGATCAAACACAAATCTGTATGTTGTTGTGAAGATATTTTTAGATGTGATAATATTTAAATCAGTAATGTGTAAAGCAGATTATGCTCAATAACGTGGGCGTGGCTCACCCAATTAGTTAAGGGCTCTAGGAGAAAAGACTGAGGTCCCCAGAAGGGGAAGGAGTTTTACATCCAGACTGCCTATAGACTCAAGAGTGCAACATCAACTCCTTCTGGAATTTCTGGCCTGCAGGCCTACCCTATAAATTTCCGACTTGTCAATTTCCACAATCAGGTGAGCCAATTCCTTAGAATAAATCTCTCTCTCTGTCTATATATTTTATTTGTTTTGTTTCTCTGGAGAACTCTGATTAATATTTTCTCTCTTACCTTCTATTCTTTTGTTATCTAGTCTTTGAACTTTTGTTTTCTTGAACTGATGTTTGTTAAGTTGATTGATAAATCATTGTTAATTTTCTTCTATAGCTTATCTATTCTTACTATGCTGGACTCTTTGATAATTTTTTCTTGCAATATTTTCTTCCTTTTCTTCTCTTTTTCCCCTATACTTCTCTCCCCCTTCTTTCTTTCTTTTCTGCTTTCTTTCCCTCCTTGTGTAGTGTGTGCATGTGTTCACATATGTGTTTGCATACATGTGCACATGCATATGCATGCTGTGTTTTCTTTTTTTCAACTTGCTACTTGTGCAGCTCTGTCCAAAATTTCTATTTGTGTGGTGACTCACTTTTTTTTTTTGCTGAGGAAGATTAGCCCTGAGCTAACATCTGTGCCAGTCTTTCTCTATTTTGTATGTGGGTTGCTGCCACAGCATGGCTGACGAGTAGTGTAGGTCCGCACCTGGGGCACAAACCCGGCTGCAGAAGCAGAGTGTGCTGAACTTAATCACTAAGCCACAAGGCTGGCCCCATGACTCACTTTTTGAAAAAAATTTTTATTTTATTATGGTAAGAACACTTAAAATGAGATCCACCTTCTTAATAAAATTTTGCTTATAATATGGTATTGTTAACTGTAGGTACAGTACTGTACAACAGATCTCTAGAATTTATTCATCTTGCTTAACTGAAACTTTGTGCTCATTGGTTGGTGACTCCCCATTTCCTCCTCCCTTCAGTCCGAGCAACCACCATTTCACTCTTTGATTTTATGAATTTGAGTATTTTAGATATCTCAGATAAGTGGAACCAGACATTATTTGTCTTTCTGTGACTGGCTTACTTCACTTAACATGATGTCTTCCAGGTTTATGCATGTCATTGCATATGGTAGAATTTCCATATTTTTAATGCTGAATAATATTCCATTGTATGTACATAGCACATTTTCTTTATGCATTCATCTGTTGAGGAACATTTAGGTTGTTTCCACATCTTGGCTATTGTGAATAGTGCTGCAATGAACATGGGAGTGCTAATATCTCCTTGAGATCCTGATTTCAATTCTTTTTGATAGATACCTAGAAGTGGGATTACTGGATCATATGGTTGTTCTATTTTTAATTTTTTGAGGAATGTCCATGTTGTTTTCCATAGTGTCTGCACCACTTTGCATTCCCACCAACAGTGTGCAAGGGTTTAAGTTTCTCCACATCTTCACCAACAGTCATCTTTTGTTTTTTTGATAATAGCCATCCTGACACGTGTGAGATGATGTCTGATTGTGGTTTTGATTTGCGTTTCCCTGATGGTTAGTAGCAGTGAGCAGCTTTTCATATACCTATTAGCCATTTTAGAAATCAATAGCAGAAGGAAAACTAGAAAATTAAAAAATATTTGGAAATTAAACACACTCTTGAACTACCAATGAGGCTAAGAAGAAATCAAAAGGGAAATTAGAAAATATCTTGAGACAAATCAAAATGAAAATACAACATACCAAAACTCATGGGATGCAGCACAAGCATTACTGAAGGAAATTTATGCGTGTAAATGTCTACTTTAATAAACAAAAATCTCAAATAAACAACCTAACTTTACACTTCAAGGAATTAAAAAGAAGAACAAACTAAGCCCAAAGTTAGCAGAAGAAAGGAAATAATAAACATTAGAGCAGAAACAGAGTGAAACAGAGAATAGGAAAACAATAGAAAAATTAACAAAAATAAGTTTGGTTTTTCGAAAAGATAAACAAAGTCGACAAAACTTTAGCCAGATTTACTAAGAAAAAAAGAGAGAGGACAAATAAAATCAGGTGATTCACTTTTGATTCTACGAGAGATGTTGATTTTCTTCAACAAATTATGATGGATAGCTGTGTATTTCTTATGTCTTCCACAGTGAAGGACTGTGGGGAGGGGAGTGAGAAGAGACTTGAGCTGAATTCTGTGCAGGCTTTGTTCGAATATTTGGGTTCTGTTCTCACTTCTGAGGTTTTGATAAACCTCCCACACTAGGGTTCCCTGAAACTAATTGGATTACATGTCCTATTCTTCCCAAGGGAACAGGGAAATGGATCTGCCCCATTCTTTATTACCTGTGTAGCCCTGGAGACTTTGTTTCCCTTAGAGGAACTCAGCTTGTTAGCTTTATTGTTCATTTCTCAAACTTTACCTGTTTCTTCCTTGTGAGTCCTTCCACTTCTCCCCATCAGAACATCACTCAGTTCGTTTTCCCCAGATTTGGGGATATTCAGAGAGGACTCAGATCTCATGACTTACTATTTGGGCTGGGTGAGGGGTTAGGCGTCTCACTATAAAATACCTCCCCCTCTGCTCCAGATCCTCATCTTTTACCCCCACTTTTTGAGCTTCATGGCATTGGATTACTTAGTTGCTTCTGCTGAATTTTTCTTGGGTTTTGCTTTTTTTATTTCATTGAATTGGACGTTGGGATGGGAAATTCTGTGCAATGGTTTTATTCCACCACTTTAGCTTAGAAGTCCTTACAGCTTTTTATTAACCAGAAAAATATTTCTATTTGTTATGTATATGGAAATTTGCAAAGACAAGATTAGGTAGGACACATTATCATGTGAACAAGTACTTAATTACATTAGAGATGCAAATGCTTTTTGAGATTATACTTTTGTAAACAAGATGATCTTGTTATAATGGAGGATTTGTGATAACTGCAATGTAAAGGAGCCTCTGAGGGAAACTTAGGAAAACTGAGTACGAGACCTATTTATTGCCTGAGTTAGTGGTATGCATAAAATCCAATGAATACCAAAGACTGTGTGCAAAATCACAACACAATGCATTGTATAACATAGTCGCATCCTTTTCTTTTAAATGTCTGGATTACTTTTTATTTCTTGTAAGTGAACTGAAGAAATGTCTTAGACTGACACACTTCTGAATGTTTTAAATCTCTAACCATCAAAAACACACTTGGCAGAGAACTAATTTCACACCTCAGGCATTAAAACCCAGAGTCTGTATTCATTGTTTATTTTACATAATGTAAAACTGCATGAAGCATGATATATTATACAATGGATGAATGGGGATTTTAGAAAATAGGGAATCATTTTGCATTTACACCTGGTAGATGACATTTTATATATTGGAAGTTATCCTAATATATCAAACATGATGATTTTTTTCAATCAACTGAATTTTTTTTCATTACCATACGTTAAAGAATAAAAGATTTCTATTACTATTTTTGATTATATTTTTCTGGAATATAATGGTAGTTTTATGAGTTATTGTGATATCAATGTTGATACCTAATAAACCAGCCTTTGTTTTAAATATGGGATGTATAAACATTAGAGACCACCGTAAAAATCTAGATTAATAAAATCACACTATGCTTACCAGTAAACAGCTGGACCAATTAAAAATAAACCTTCAGCAAAATAATGATTCATTTCTTATTGTAAAACTTTTGAATTATTAGTGAGTATATTAATAATTGCTGGTTTAATTGCTGGAGCCAAATAGCTATATATTGGTATAATTTCTATAATTTAGAGGTGTTTAAATTATTTCAGGTACAGTTATTAGTAAATTGATGCTCAGTGAAATTAATAGTTTGGTAGGATGCCACTTTTTGTCCATTGGGGACAAAACTCTCATATCCTTAGGATAAAGGCAAAACCGTATAGTATAGAATCATAATCATCAGGTAATAGTGGGGAACATGCTGCTTTATTCTGGGAATTTGGGGATGGAGTCCAGGAGAATTGACCATCTCCTGGAGCTGCTATTTCAGGGGTGTCCTGTGCTTTGATAGAGAGACTCAAGTGGTTGAATTCAGCTCAGCAGTGAGTCTGGTGGCTTCTGCTCAAGTTTTGAACCCCTGACTTACATTCCTTGAAATAACAAGTTGTAATAAGGAAGTTCAATATGGAGAGAAGGGAGAGAATGAAGGGAGAGAATGAATGTAGCCAAAGGGTGCACTGGGCTGTCCTGTGGTTGTCCTTAGGTCCGTTCCTGTCCTTTCATGCCTTACTTTGTATAACAAGAAGCTAGACCCTTGCAAACTTCAATTTCCAAACTCTTTTGCCAAGTAGCTTCCAGTTACATTTGACTAATGGGAGGCACTTTCGGGAGACTGAAGATGGGAAGAAGGAGCAGCTGCTGCTTCTGGTGGAATTCCAACAGAATTTCCAACTACAAGGTCCAATGTCCTTTGGTAGTTCCACCAGTGGCAGAAGTGGCTTCTGTAGTTTCGATGGTATCTGGACTGAGGCCAGGGGTGACTACTGTTCCCAGTGGCTTTTGGGGGTTCAGGCCGGGGTGTCAGAGGTTTCAGTGGCAGCAGCAGTCCCTAGCAGTGATAGCAGTCAGTGTGATCTAGGATCTGGTAATCCTCTCTCCTCCTTTTGGTTATTCTAGCCCAAGGGGTGGTAGTAGATTCAGTGGCTCTTTTTCTCTGGTTTTCTCCACCTTGCCTAAAACTTTTTGATCCCTCAGCCCTTTGATCACTTCTTATAAGGGGTCCTTGTAGTAAATACCTTGTGCTTGAACTATTTAGCACAATTTCTGTTTTCCTGATGAGACTTTACTGATTCCGTACTGCCTTATCTTTCTGGCATTACCCCAAACTGTTCTAAAGTGGGCCCTCTTTAGTCTTGAGTGGACACTTATTCCATCTGTGTGACTGTGGGTCTGTGTTGGACTCCAGTGACAAGGATCAGTGTGGCTCTGGGGGTGTTCTGTGACTTTATGCATGAGTATGTTATGGTGGTGAATATCATTTCCCTACATGTATAGGCATTGCCTAGGGTTTGCATGTTTTAATATAGCTTATTCTTAAAAGAAAAGCAGACAATATGTACAACACATATTCTGAATGGAATGACTTTTTCTCTGTTTACCGTATCTGTAGATCCCCCATCATAGCACTTCACACATCAGATTGGAAGTGCCTTTATTTTTTAAAGCATTTTCCCACTAGACTGTAAGCTCCATGAGGGAAGACATCATGTCTGTCTTGTTGACTATTATATCACCGGTCTCTAGATAGTACCAAGGTCTCAGTGACTTCTCATTAGATGTTTGAATGAATGAGTGAACAGCTTGCCCTGTGCGTGTGTGTGTGTGTGTGTGTGTGTGTGTGTGTTTGGGAGCAGTATTTTGGGGAGATGAGGGGTTGCACTGTCGAGTCTACAGCCTTCAGACTTCTCCCTCTATTGTACCTGGTCCCTTGATTTCTCTTGTTATTCTGTCAGTTTTTACTTTTCACTGAATATCTGAACTGCTTCCTACCATCTTACTTTGTGTTTTTTGTTTACCGCTCTCCAAAAATTTTTCTTTCTAGCTTTTTACCTTTTATAAGAATGATAAAGTTTCATTTATCCTATTCTCCTCTTTTCTATTTTTAACCCCTGGCTGTTTTGAAACTATAGATTGCATTTCCAGTTTTTCTGTGTCTATTGCTTAGAAAATCTAGAGTTCTACCACTTTTGACACAAATGTTATACAGTTATATTCAATTTACTAATATTTTATTGAGAAACTCTTTTAAATTTCTAAAAATATGTTACATAACACTTAGAAAAGCTTTTTATTATGAAAAATTTCAAACATATTTGATAATATAATGAATTCTCTTGTGTCTGGTACCAACTTTAACAATGATTCCAATTATAGCAAAACAGTCAACCTTACTTTATCTATTAATACTCTCCACTTCATATCATTTCTTTTGCAACCATTTCAGTATTTGTTTCTAAATGGCAAAGACTCTTAAAAAATATAATCACGATGCTATGATCACTCCTAAAAATTTACTTAATGTCGTCAAATATCCAGTCAGTGTTCAAATATTCCTGATGGTCTCATCATTTGTTTTTGTTTAAATTGGGATCCAAATAGGGTCCACAATGGCAAACAATTGAAAAGACTCACCTGAAATCTATTTTAATTTATGTCTCCCCCTCCTTTCTCTCTTTTATTTTGCATTGCCGTTTATTCTACAAATTTTCCTACAGTCTGGATTTTGCTGACAGCATCTCCGTGGTTTTCTGTAACAGGTTCCTCTTCTCCCTCATTTCATATAAATTAGTAGTTAGATTTAGAGGCTTGACCAGACTCAGTTTGATTTTCTTTTTTTCTCGCAAGAAAATATCATAAGGATATTCACCAAGGGCACAGGCCCTTGGCTGTCTGTCTTTTGTTGATTTTAGCAGCCACTGGTGAGCACTGCCTGGATATGTTATTTATTAGGAGTTGAAAAATGATGATGTTTTGAGTCTCCTTTTAAAATTTATTACCTAGTATATTTCTATAAAGAGAAACTTTCCCTAATCAACTATTTAATTACCTTCAATTATCCTGAGTTCATGCAAGAAAGTCAGAATTTATCAGTTTTCAAAATAATGACTTACTTCCCTAATATTTTCCTGAGGTGTGCAATAATTATTTAAAAAGTGTCATTACGTATTCATGGATTGTGGCATTTTTGATTTTTCAATCCATTGGAGTTATTATTTTTCTTTATTTTCAAATTGTCCCATGTTTGGCTAGAAAGGACTTCAAGTTGGCTCTCAAATGCTTTGTATCCATCCTCAGTAGTCTTTGATAGATTTTTTTTTTGTTTCTGGTTTGACAAAATGTTCTAGAATAAACTTATGCATTTCCTGTCCCATTTTGGAATCCTCCACTTGTCCAGGAGGTCCTAGTGATTCTGGTGGAAGGTGGTATTTAGAAGGCACCAGCTATGTATTAAGCATGCTGTTGCCATTTTAGTGAACAGAGCTAAGAAGTGTGCATGTGTTAAAAATAGAGATAAAATATATCATGATTTCATATTGATAATTTCAATTCAAATTTAAGACAGAGATTTTACTTAACCTCTTTAATCTTATCTTTGCTTCTCCTTACATTCTTGCCAAAAATTTCACATCTTACTATTACCAATATAATGACTCATTTGCTTTTTTCCCACAATATACTCAGAATAACAGTATAACACCACCTCCAATGGTATGATCATTGAAAACAGTAGTTAAGAAATTTTTTTTTGGCTCTTTTTGTATATTTGTAGCTTAGTGTCTATTCCATTAGACATGTAGGACCAAAATACTGTATTTTAAAATCACTTGAAATGATGCTGTGTGTGATTATGCTGCAAACTTGTTATACAATTTGGTTTATTAATTCCTTTTTGCTTTTGCTTTTTTAGGGATTGCTTCTTAAAAATTTTTATTTTATGATTATGTGAAATATTTATATATTCCTAACATCAAACACACAAAGCAAGATATGCTATTCTGCAAGGTCTAGCTTTACCCTTGCTCCCTTTTGCTTATTTCCTCCCTTCTGCTATAGGTAACTCTATTAGTCAGGTTTCTTCAGAGAAACAGAACCAATATATCATATATATACATATATATATACACATATAATGCATATATATAAGGAGATTTATTATGAGGAATTGGCTCACGTGATTAGGAAGTCTGAGAAAACAATCTGCTGTCTGTAAACTGGAGACCAGGAAAGCTGGTGGTATAACTCCGTCTGAGTCTGAAGACCTGTGAGCCAGGTGCCCCGATGGTATCAATCCCAGTCTGAGGGCAGGAAAAGATGAGATGAGATGTCTACCCTTCTGCTGCAGCCCTTCTTGGTCTGTGTTGTCTAGGGAGGTGCCTCAGCCTCACCCCTGGGTTCTGGGATTTCGCAGAAGTGGAACTGTCTGTGGATAGTTGCTAGTTGGTCTTCTTGTGAGGAGGAATAAAGTCGGAAATGACATATGTTGCCATTTTGATGACCCTCCTTGAATATCTGCAATATACTTATATCAAAGTCATTTAAAATAGTAGAATTATCTATTTTATTTATTTACTATTTATCTCCCTATGGTTGAAATTGCTAGTTGACTATTTTTAGCGTTATTTTTCATTTTTTTTTTTGAGGAAGATTAGCCCTGAGCTAACATCCATGCCCATCTTCCTCCACTTTCTATGTGGGACGCCTACGACCACATGGCTTGCCAAGCGGTGCCATGTCCGCACCCAGGATCCGAAGCGGTGAACCCCAGGCCGCTGAAGCAGAACGTGTACACTTAACTGCTGCGCCACCGGGCCTGCCCCGGTGTTATTTTTCTTTTGTGCTTTTGAGTTTTAGTTTGCAGGCTCATTCTAAAAGGTAATTTTTTTTTTCCTCTCTGTACCTACCTCACTTTTTCTAGCTCTTTTTACAGATAGTCCCCTAAGGCCAGAACCAGATTTTGTTTTGTCAGTTTGGGGCCATTGTCCTTTGCTAATATCAGTGTTATCACAGCCCAGTCACCGAGCCGGTAGTGGTGTTTGCTACACTGTTTTTTTCTTATTTTAATGTCCCTGTATGTTATGGTAGTATTGTGTTAGTATGTTAAGGTAAGTAGCAAGAGACTGGCATATCTTATTGGTGGAATACCGTCATTTCATGTATTTATCAGCAGCTCTGTTAATATTAATTGGCTATTTCTCCCATTGCTTCTCCTTCTCTTTCTTGCCTCCCCTTCCTTACCCTAACACCAATACCAAACCTCCCTCAGCCTCTCTTTACAATTCAGCTCCCATATTTCTCCTTCTCTATCCCATTGGCTATCAATAAAACAATCAAACGAACCAAATGTTGAACCTTGGCTAGGCAAAAGGAGACAATTTAAATCATGGACAAGCTATGCTTTCTGGTTGGGCTGGAGATAGATCAGAACTGCTGCTAATCTTAGAGAGCTGTCCAGAAAGTGGGAGCTGTCCAGAGGGGGCAGTACCAAAGCTTCTCTTCGGGTGGCTGCAATCAGGAGGGATGCACTGAAGTTCTGACTACACCTGCCACAGCAGGGATGGCAGGTGTGGGTGCGGCTTGGGCTCAAGTGGACTGCATCCAAAGAGCCAGCTCAACTTGTAGCCCCCAGAAGGGCGAGCTATCCCGTGAGCCTATTACTTTGGTATTTAAAGATAGTATGAAAGCTGACTCATTTGTATTTTTTGATGTGCTCCCATTTCATTTTGTTTTAGTTCAGCTTTATTGAGACATAATTGATATACAACACATATTCGGACATCAGGGTCCATGACCCAGATATTCAATTCATGATGGAGAAGAGAACTTGTTGGACAATCTCTCCCTTTTTTTAAACCAAAATTGATATACACAGAGGTAAAAATGTAAACTGAACAAGAGTACATTGTTTTAGAAAAGGAATTTTTTTAAACTTCCACAATCATGAGGAAGAGGATGCAAGCGACAGTTTGACAAAGCAAAACTTTCTTTGCAAGATATGTTCTCACCCTAGTTTAAAGATTTTCCAAATAAGTAGGATTTGAACATGAGAACATTGATATTTCCATCAGTGTCTCATTCCTGGGATCTCCATCCATACATTTTGAAACTAAAGCTAATGACACAGAACATGAAATGCTTTCTTTGATGAAAAACTGCAGTTTACTATCAAACAAAGAGAGTGCTCAGCACTCATTACAACAAAGAACAATTCAGCAAGAACTGTTCAAACAGAGCTCTCTAAAGTTACCAATATTTTTATCAATTTTATCAAGTTGTAAAAAGATGAAATTCTTTGAAGATAAAGGAATCACAGGAAAATATTTGGAAATGACTTATAACCATCTCTTTAACATTTTTCTGGCCAGGGCTGAGTCAGAAAGAACTTTTATAGCAGCTGGAAAAGTTTCCACAAAAATATACTTATGACCAGCGATGCCAATACTGACATACTTTGTTCTTTAAACTAAATAACATTTTATTCCAACTGTATATGATTAAATTTTATTCATTTTGATGTAGTGTTTTTGTTATTTTACTTCTATTAATTTATTTGCTGATAATTTTTATTAGAATGAGAATGTATATTGGAGTTTATATTAAACATATTTGTAGTGATATTTTGTAAAAATATATTTTAAATATTTGAAATGGGTTAAAATTGTTTCATTCATTTTAAAAGTTTAATAAATTATGAATACATTCAATGAAATGCCAACATTGATACTAGCAGTTCACTGTTATATAAAAGAAATAGAGAAATACGACATTGTCACTGTGTCATTCGAACCAAAAGAGTCACAAGTACATGGCAGCTTCATACAGATAGTGCCAGGGATGTCCTGGGGCCAGCTTTTACTGTCTTGCAAGAAGCAGTTAAAATTTCAAGAAATATTGTAAGTTAGTTGTTAAACACAGCCACTATGAAAAATTAAGTTATACAAACACAATTAAATACATTATATTAAAAAGGTAATATATATGAAAAACTTATCACTTCCTAATTATTTTTACTATATTTTACTTTCATCTACGCTCTTAGGGTTACCTATATCTATTGTATCTTTATGGTTTACATTGTATATAGTGGAGTGATGCTATGCCTTATTTCCAACTCTCTACTGGTGACATCTTGTTGGTAGTTTGCAATAGGCCACAGCGGTAGTATTTTCCCACAGAAATTGGCAAATCCCACAAAGCAGGGCTTGATTTATTGTCTTTGTTGATTATCTAGATTTAAGATAGTTAGAGAAAATATTAATAATGTAAATTAAACTTAAAAGTGTGCTGTGTTTATAACCATTAAATAGGGAATAGCACAGAAAAAGAGGAAGTATTCTTCGAGTATTAAAGAAACTATTATTAAAGAAGTCCTTCACATCATTGATGAATGAAGTTCTGATATACGTCTTCATTATTTTATCTTACTTGTTAACGTAAAGGGAAATGTCAACTAGCATTGATGTTGGAACTATGCCAGTTTGTCAATTGCAATTATAGGTTGGCTATGGATACAAGAGTTCAGCAAAAATCAACAAAAGCAATCTGTGAGAATCAACTGGCTATATGGAATTTACAGTAAAGAGTATTGCATATTATATTATTATTTTAAAACTGTGTACTATACATCCTTTATATCAATAAAATTTATAATATATTTATGCATATGTACAAAAGCATACTTTCCCCTCCTTTGAAAAGCTGTTTTTTAAACATTTATCAGCACACCACAGGCAGTAGGTCTGGGCAATCACAGGATTTACAATTAAAAAAATTTTTTTAACAGCTTTATTGAAGTATAATTGATATACAAAAAACTGCATATATTTAATGTATACAATTTGATGGGTTTGAACAAGCGCATACACCCGTGAACCATCACCACAATCAAGGTAATAAGCATATCTATCATCTCCAAAAGTTTCTTCCTGGCTCCCTCTTTTTTTGTGGCAAGAACATTTAAGATCTCCTAAAAAATTTTTCAGTGTATAATACAGTATTGTTAACTATATAGGCACTACGTTGTACAGCACAGAAGGATAAGTACTGTATGATTCCACTTATATGGGGTATCTAAAATACTCAGACTCATAGAGGCAGAGAGTAGAACGGTGGCCATCGGGAGGTGGAGGGAGGGGGAAACGGGGTCATTTTGTTCAATGGATATAGTTTCAGTTATGCAAGATGAATCACAGGATTTTGTAGCTTCCCTTTCTGGGGCGGAGCAGCCCTCCTCCAATTTGTGTTTCTGTAAAGACACAGAGTAAGCCTCGGCTAAACTTGGAGAATTTTGGTCTCTGTTAACCCCCAGGAGCTGAGCGTTGTTAACCACAGCTGCTGCCTTTTGAGGGACTCTAAATGCCCTGAGTTCACGGTCCTGTTTTTCTGTTCTGTTTCTGAACCATGATGATGTTTATCTAGATTTTGTGTGTGGCTATGTCTTAAGAAACTAAAAAGTGTATTTTATTTATCATTATGATAGGTTTAGAACAAATTGGGGGGTTTAGAATATAAACACAATATGCTTTTGACCTTGATCTCTTCAGTTAATATTTGGGTCTACAGTCGCAGTGGGTGAGTGAAAGACGATGTAGTGATTTTTCTGCTTATAGAAATTCTGGTCACTCCTTAACTTCAGTATTATCACTTCTGCAAATCCTTACCCTCATTTGTCTTCCTGTTTATGTAGAATTAATTGTTCTTTTACATAATTAATTCTTTCATTCAATAAATATTTACTGTTTCCAGTGTGTTCTCAATGTGCTAGACACTTGACACACAATGGTGAGTCAAACCAGACATGGTCTTGGCCCTTTGGAACTTATACTCCAGTGGAGACACAACTGTTAATTAAGTAATCACATAAATGAATTGTGAACTATGATAAGTGCTATAAATAAAAATACAGGGAGCTTTGACTGCTATGACAAGAAGATCAGATATAGTACAGCATTCCGGCAAAGACTTCCCGAGGTTGTGATATTTGAACTAAAGTTTGAAGGGTGAGTAGGAATGAATGACATGAAACAAGCAGAAACATTGGGAGCAATGAGAATAGGAAAGAAGGCTAGAGTGTTTGGGATGCAAATACCAGGGGCAAAAAGTTGCCAGAAATGAGAGTGAAAAGACATCTAGGGGCCAGAGCATGTAGAGCCTTGAGAAACTATTGACAAGTGAGTAGTAGTTGAATCATATGATCTATGTTTTAAAAAGGTAACCTTGTCAAAAGTAGTTTGGAAGGAAGCCAAAATGGGGGTCATCAGTAAGAAGACTATTAATGTAGCAGTCTAGGGAGAGATCATGGAAGCTTAGCCTTGGCGGGGGGTGGGGAGGATGGGGGGTGGTGATGATACTGCAGAGAAGTAAATGATTAGAGAGTAACTTAGGAGCAAGATAGATAAGACTTGGTGATGTCTTGGATATTGGGAATGATGAAGAGGGCGGTTTCAAGAAGTCTTACTGGTTTCTGTCATGAAAAACAGAAAGAGCGTTACCAATCACTGGCTCAGAGGAAAGTGACAGAGGGCCCAGTCTGAGTTCTGGTTTTGGACATTCTAAGTTGGAAGTGCCTTCGAGACCTCACAGAGGGGATGTTCAGTGTTAATTAGATGAACCATGTTTATGCCTTTAAATGGTGTTATCATTTAGTATCTCGTTTGAGACTATGAAATCTTTGCGGCTAGGAAACATATCATTCAGAGTTTTTATTTTCAGGCAGCAGATGCTGACTCCAATTAAGCAGAAAATGAGTGTATGGAAAAGATATTGGGAAAAGATATTGAGTGCCTCTCAAGTTTAATGGTGGGCTGGAACACTAGGCATGAGAAAATATTTCCAGGAAAAGAGCTCCAAATCCCATATCAGAATTGGTCTTCTGAGGAAACTATAGCCTACACCTGTCTACACCATTACTGCCAGTCTACACCTGTTACACCAGAACACCGGTCTACACCTGTACTGCTGCCTTTTTGGTGCCAACGCCTCAACTTTACCACAGCTGCTGCCACATGCCGTTTCTGTGCCTTGACCTTTCAGCCTCTGTTACCAATACTGCGTCTGCAGGCAGGGTGCAGGGTCACAGTCAGATGTGGTTGCCTTTGATTGTTGGAGCCTAGACCATGAGAATATTCTCTATCTGCAAGAGTGACTGGGAATGAGAGTGTCTAACGTTTTCAGCTCTTGTGAGGGATGAAGCTTTTGCCCTTCCACCAAGATAATAAAATGGAGACCCCACACACAAAATAGAAAGCTTCAGATTCTCTATCGCCAGCCCAAATGGTGGATTTCCACTTAAATATATCTTACTCTTCTTTGTACACTGAGCACCTCACGTAGCAGTAGCAAATATGAAATAATAAATAATTGATTTTGAATTGAAATTGTTTTAACAATGAACTAGAGTAATTCAGAAAAAAATTTTCTTCTTCATTTTGATCAGTCTTTCTATTACTAGATTATTATGTAGCATTTTAATTTGTTTTTATAAATGAGCCTCACTGTGAAATCCCATGCTTACTATTATAATTTGTTCTTTAGAAAAATACATATTTTTTTCAAGACAACAATGGCCTTCCATTTCTTATGCGAAGGCTGTAGGGCACATTTCAGTGCCTAAAATATTTTAGACATTTTACTTAAGGAAAACATTTTTTTCCATTTCTCCTTTCCTACCTGTGCCTTATAATGCTAGACAAATAAATAATATTTGACATTTCCTATTGTTCCATGGCATATTTTTGCCCTAGAACTTATTTCACATTCCATCAGTCCCATTCAGATTGATGGAGTGCAATCATTTAGCACTTCTCTTGCCTTCTTCCTTTTTATGCTTTGGGCCCTCTAAGTTTTATTTTTCCCTTCAAAAATTTGAAAAAAGTTTGAAAAAATCCTGCATTGTCTTCATAAGCTATAATAGACGAGCAACAAAGATTCTAGTTGAATCTTATTTAATGGTGATGATGATTAGTGAGGAAACCATTTTTTTATTAACTTGAGAGAAATAATCTTACTGGATCATTTCTCCACCAGACATGCAAATCAGATGATTTTACTTGCTTATTCCCATTTTACCTTTGATGTTTTGTTGTGAAAAGAAGACTTTTGTTTTTTTCTCCCAAAAATGTTGCAGTTTTCCTTGATCTAGGTATCTTGATGTTTTTTCTATGATAACAAGAAGAGGCATGCTGTGTTATAATGCTAATTACTTGTCCATTTACTACAAATTCTTGTGGTGGTTTGTACCATGTCAATGATCTTAGAACCACACGTGTTAGAATGCTCCTCCCTGTGTGGTTTTAGGTTAGAATTGGCAGAAAGAGAAATTTATGCAATATTTGGAAGGTAGAATTGAACCAGTAACCATTTTCCTAGAAGGCCTACATGGTTAGATGCAGTGACCAACATATACAGAGACGCTGGCAAGTGCCAGCAGGTTCCAGCTGATCGTTGCTCTGCATCCAGCTTTTCTTTCTGACTGCTGACCCTATTGACCCACAGTGACTCAAGGCCCACCCCTGGACTTTCCATAGCGGACTCACAGAAGCGGCAGTTGAACAGTAGCTCACGTCCCATAACCTCTCCATGAGCCTTCTTTCACAACCCCATGTCAATGGTCGGGTGTGCCTGGCTTCTCAGATTGCCCAGCTGCTCACTCTCACTCTGGTCCTCCAACTTCCATCTTGGACCTCTACTCGCCCAGCCCTTTTCCTGATGGTCTGAGATCTAGCTCCTATAATAAATTTCTTAGCCTGTAACTCATGGTTTCTTGGTTGAACCCTGACTGATTTAATTCTTCATGCGGAAACTTGTTCTTTGCTACTTGTCCTTTCCTTTGCTGCTTGTCTTTTGTCAAGAATTACTATGATTTTTCTTTTTTTGCAAATTTAAGATTTGCCTCTTGACCTAAATAAATTTCACTTCTATTATTTTCAAGAAGTCAAAATTAATTTTCCACAGTTATTCAGTGTTTTCATTCTAGTGCATTCAGAGTGTAATTAAAGCTAGAATCATACCTCAACTGCTATTTTTAAAGTTGATTATACTGAAGACTTTGTACAAGCTTCTGTGAGGCTATAGTACCAGAGCAGACAATAATCAGATGATCTCATTTGAACTGTATCATGTATATTTTTGTATTGCACACTTATTGGACGTGTAACTAAATCAGTTAATTTGAGCCCTTAACAAATGTAAGCAATATGTCTGAATGTGGGTTAATTAAGTAATCTGCTTTATACTTTTTTAGATCGTGGGTGACAGTTTTGAGGTGTTGCTTTGTTTCATATTTACTCTTAGTGGAGGCTGAAGTGTATATTGTCTATTTGAGAGTGTGGAAGCATGGATGATATGTCGAATTAAAGTTTATGTTAATTAAATATGTGGAAAGCTTAAAACAGGTAAAAAAAAAAAAACCCATGCAGACGGTATGTACTTAATAAACTGAATTTTCTCATTTAATTCTTAAACCTATACTAGACTCAATATTTTTATCATCATCAGAGTTAAGGGATCAGAAAACTGAGGCACAGAGGGGATAAGTACAGGGGTCCTTCAGTATCCGCAGAGGATTAGTTCCAGGACCCCCCCTCAGATACCAAAATTGCAGATGTCAAGCCCTTAGTTGGCACTTCCTATTTGCGGGTTTCATATCCGCGGATTCAACCAACCACAGAACCTGAAGATAAACAGTACAGGATTTGTGGTTGGTTGAATCCGCGGATGCGGAACCGTAGGCATCCGGGCATACAGAAGACTGACTAATTTATACAAGATCACAGAGGTAATAATCGGCAGAAGTGGGTTCTGGGCCAAGGCTGTGGGACTCGAGTGCTCATGCTCTAACAACTACACACCACAGCCTCCCAGTTCCCCGCCCAGTGCGATATGGTGAGAAGAGGGTGGCCTTTGAAGTTGGAAAAGCATGAGGTAAAAGATCAGCCCCACGCCTCACTAACTGCCTACCCTTGCGTAGGGCAATTAAACTCATTTGTCTACAATTTATTAATTTGAAAAAGTTAGATAATTACATATCCTAGGGTAGTTGTGAGAATGTTAGTAAGTTGTAAAGTGTGTTATAATTGGTAGTCAATAGTTTATTCTCTAGATATATGTGAACTTTCTAAATACAGTCATGCAGTTACTTAACGATAGGGATAGTTCTGAGAAAACTGTGCTTAAGCGGTTTCGTTTGTGCAAAGATCATAGAGTGTACTTACACAAACCTAGATGGTATAGCCTGCTAGACACCTAGGCTGTATGGTACTAATCTTATGGGACGCTGTGGTCTATTTGGTCCCTTGTTGCCAACATGTCCTTGTGTGGTGCATAACTGTACTATCTTTAGTAATAGAAGAGACACTAAAAAACAAAATCTATTTTGTCTTTGGGGAGTTGGGTGCATTATCTCATCATTTCTATATGGAAGAGATATTGCTTGATTAAGAAATAAAAAAGTGAAATTAATCAAAAATAAGGGAAATATGTACGAACAGTGATTTGATATAATGATATTTATGAGTAAAAACTAGACACCTTCTAAATATCTGACATGGATAAATGTTAAATCAACTTTGTTACATATTCTTAATAGAATGTTATGTGGCCATTAAAATGTTTATCAACACTTTATAATAACCTGGGAAAATATTAGTGGAAAAGTAAGCTACAGAATACTACATATAAGAATATATTAAAAACTAGAAGGAAATACTTTAAAATATCAATAGTTGTGGGCTCACAGGTGAATTTTTTTCTGTTTTATTTTCCTATTGTTTCTAAATTTTTTCTGTTACATTTAAAATAAAGTAGCATAAGCTTTATTTGAGAAATTGTGAATTACTGTTGAGAATAGTACTCTGCTGTTTATTCATGGGTATGAATCCCACAATAAAATGATAGAGAAGCTAATAAATTGCTTTTTATTTCATTGGTAAAGCTAAAGAGGTACATGAGCAAATTTCTTTTCTTCAATAGCTGGCATACATTTTCTTCCTTGTTTTTCTTTTTCCTACAATTATTGCTAGGTATAAAGGTGTTGGCACCAGTACAACATTTCATTTTCAGCAGAGGAGTGCATGCAATATTTATATATTACATATCATTACTTTGAAATCAGTTGATGATAAAGGGAGCCAGAACTCTTCCACTGGGCTGCTCCTTTCTGTTTAAAGAGGCATCTTTTCATTGGAGTGTAGTAATGGCCGTAGTACTTTAGCAAATAGCTATAAAACATGAAAACGTCCTCCTTTCTTGTATTAATCCATCAGGAAGCTTTCAGGGATTCTTCTTGTCTAAAATATTCATAGGCAGCAAAATGTCCTGAATGCCCTACAGAATTTGTGCAGAGCCAGGCAGATGATTGATAGTGAAGTTCTGTTCTGAGTCACTCACAGTATGTAATTCTATTTGTCTTGCCAAATACGGGAGAGCAGGCAACTCATAAAAGGTAAAGGTAACAGACACGGTATTTTCTTACATTTAAAAAAGAACTTGGTGTCTCCACTTCACTGTACTGCACTGAATATAGCCAATTTTTATTAAATAAAATAAAAGGCAGGTGAGCTATTCTTTGCAGAGTGGTAAAGTTTTATTAAACAGATGTCATTTGTTACATTGTTCATTTCTTTTTGGTATATATTTGCCTGAAGGGGGTATCTTAAGGAAATGGTGTTCAACTGTTGTCTAATTAAAGAAAAACGAGTCAGGGTGCTAATTACAAGCAAGGTATACAGTAGACAGTACATCCCTTAATGAATGAAGATTAGTTTTATTCTTTCAGTATTTATTTATTTTATTTAGGTAAAATTCGTATGTAATATTATATAAATTTCAAGTGTGCAACATTATAATTCAACATCTGTATACATTTCAAAGTGTTCACCACCAAAAGTGTAGTTACCATCCATCATCATACCGTTGTTCCAGTATGTTTGACGTTAGTATTTTTAAGATATCATTCAGTTTTCCATTAAAGCGATGTTAAAACTGAAATTCTGTTCAGGTTAATCTCATGAAGCCAGGTAATGCCATAGATAAGCAATAGATGATATTGCAACTGCTAGCTGCATTTAACACTTTGAACCACTCATATTTCCTGAGGGCATGAGTCTGTCACTTGCACTTGTATGCTAGTCTCTGAGGTTTGGCTGGGTCAGGACCTTGGAATCAGGTCTGGAGGACTTGCTTTTAGTTTACGTACTTCAGTATACAAACTATCATTGTTTGTGTCAGATATTGTGCTGCACTATATCCAAAGTGAATTGCAATGTACAGGAAAGATAGAATAAATTAATTAAAATATTTATATTTTACTTTTCTGTAGTGAAAGGATATAGAAATACAGAAATATAGCATCACTGTGAAGAAATTCTTGATGTATGAGATCGCTGAAGTCAGTTGGGACCTTCTACTTATGAGAAAGAGGTATTTGAGCCAAGAGTTGTTTGTAAGTGTGCATAATTTGAAAGACTATAATAATTAAAGAGCAGGGACTATATTTCAACATTATTCAACTTTCAATCACATGTGTCACTTTGCACATGGTAGGATATCAATAAATGTTGCATTAAGCAAAAACCCAGAAGAGTCTTAGATTGCAGGCAATAATCATTTAGGCAGAAATTGCCAACTGGTGGTTTTTCACTGGAAACTCACTAGACCTTGAGATTTGTCTATCACTGTGACTAGTTTGCTTTACCTTT
Source organism: Equus asinus (assembly GCF_041296235.1). NCBI lineage: Eukaryota > Metazoa > Chordata > Mammalia > Perissodactyla > Equidae > Equus > Equus asinus. Next base: position 143,653,206 of record NC_091790.1, on the reverse strand, counting down.
CTCACTGAGCTCTCTTCCTAGGATATTTCCTGCTTTAGCATATTCTTCGTCTTTTTTCTTGACATACAAAATATGGCTATCTTCTGTAAGAGAAACAACAAATTTGCCCAGAAATTTGCCCAGTAGGCAATGAAAACTTTGTTCACACAGTTATCCAAAGATGTATATGCATGTCTTACCTATTCTGAAACATCTTGTTGATTGTAATTTGTTAAGAATTTTTGCAGCTGTTCCACTGACATGGTGAAAAGTTGCTTTTCAGGTGGTAGGAAAACCAAGTGGAATTTGTGGTTCTCTAAATCAGTTTCTTTTTAAACAAACAGACAAAAATGCACACAGAGGAGCAAGGATAGATTAGTCTACTTAAACATTTTTTTTAGCCTTTATTTCCAACTTAAAATTATTTAGAAAATGTGATTATTAGACTGAATTTATGAATTTTAGAAAGCATTATGCTAGTCCAAAATTTCATGCCAGTCATTTCAATCAGATTTATAATTGTAGTCGAAAGAATATGTATTATGGAAATATTTTTTCAGCTTCTTTTGCTTTATGTGTTTGTGTATAGATTTTCCTTTAGTCTGACCTAATATTTTTTAGTCCCTTGATTTTCTGAATATCTAAGAGGAATTTTCATAGCTAGATTTATTTTTGTGAGGAAGATTGGCCCTGAGCTAACATCTGTTACCAATCTTCTTATTTTTTTACTTGAGGATGATTGTCATTGAGCTAACATCTGTGCCAATCTTCCTCTGTTTTATGTGGGATGCCACCATGGCGTGGCTTAACAAGTGGTGCCAGGTCTGTGCCTGGGATCCCAAACTGCGAATCCAGGGCCACTGAAGCGAAGCGCGTGAACTTAACCGCTGCACCACTGGGCCGGCCCCATAGCTAGGTTTTAAAAATAGCAGGCCAGGAAGTTTGCGGAGCTCATTCATTTACTGAAAAACGTTTATTGAATTTCTATTCTGTGTCAGGTCTCTGCTGGGCATGGGACACAACAACAAATGAAAGAGAAGTAGTCCCTCCTCTGGGGTTTTCATTTTAGTGAAGAAAGCAGATAATAACTGCACATTCTTGAAAATACTTTAATGGAATAAAGAGAGGGCTCTGATAGATGCCCATGGGTAAGGCAGCGGGTGTTGTGCATGTGTGCACTACTTTAGATGAGTGGTCAGGGATAACATGTCTCAGGCAGTGTCATTCAGCTGAGCTCCAGTGGATGAGAGGGAGCCAGCCATCCATGCAAAGAGCCAGTTGAAGAATATTCTTGGGGAGAGTAAGTGCAAAGGCCCTGAGGTGGAACAGAACTTACTTTAAAAGAACAGAAAGAAGACTGGAGTGCCTAAAGCCCAGTGAGCAAGTGGGAGAGTAGAATGAGATGAGGTTGAATAATAGGTAGTGGCCATATTGTGAAGGATTTGTGGGCTATGGTAAAGAGGTTACATTTTATTCTAAGAGCAGTGTGAAGTCATTGAAAGGCTGTAAGCATGAAAGGGACATAATCTGATTTAAATTTTATACAAATCATTCTATTATATAGAAGGATTATATTTCAGGGACTTTGGGCGAACATAAATGGAAAGAAGAAGATAAATTAGGAGGCTATTGCAGTAATCCAAGAAAGGGATGATAGTAACTGAAAATAAAGTGATGGCAGTGGAGTTCAAGAGTCTCGGACTGATTCAGGATTTTTTTGGAGGTAAAATTGACAGATCTTGATAGTGGATTTTGGAGAGTAAAGGGAGCTGTGATATAAAAAAATGTAGTAAAACTGTGTGATATTGAAATTTGCCCTGACTTGTCAAATTTAATTTGAAAATATGAAAGAAGATTGCAAAGAGCTCGCTTCTAAATGTTTGACCTTCTACTCTTAAGTAGACACGAACTTCTTTGGTGAACTCTGTTTGATCGGATAAATTAAAAGCAGGCAGTAAAGTTAGTGGTTACATGAGCAGGTTTAGGAACCAGACCACATGGGTTGAATCTCAGCTCAATCATGCGCTAGTTCTGCGACCTTGGGAAAATTACTTTCCTTTCTGTCCCTCAATTTCCTCATTTGCAATTGTGCCTATCCAGAAAGTTGTGACTAATAAATGAGGCAATTCACCTACAGTACTTGGTGTACTGTGCCACATGGTAAACACTCAATTGCATCTGTTACTTTCTTATACAATGGGTGGCTCAAAGAACCAAGATATTCACGAAACAAGAACAGGTCACTCTCAGATATCTGGATTTTTGAGATTTAGTGGGGGTGAATTACCTTAATTTTCTCCTCTTCTACTCAAGTTTAAAACTTTTAGTTTACTCCTATCTTTTGCAGAAATGAACATCTGCCTTTAAGATATCTTGCTCACTTGGAAAACTGAAAATATAGAGAAATATGTTGACTTGCAACTGTTAAATTTACCACTGAAAATTTTATTTTTCTTAAGCCTTGAAGAAAATATTTTACATGTCACTGGTCTTTGCTTATAATACACAGTGGTTAGAGCAACACTGAGTTTCTTTCTAGTTATTTTATTAACTGGTCTTTCCCTGGAGAGGCTGGTTCCCTAAACATGGTATGAGCTGACAGCACGGATGTAAAGCGGAGCATCAGTGCTGCTCTGATTATTGATGTTGCCATGTGGGAGGTTCTGGCAGCAGAGTGGGTCATTTCTGTCTGTTTCTGCGGCTGCCCCTCTGAGGGGTACGTAGGAGCAGGAGCCATATCAATGGGAGGCAGCCTCATTAGTGCTGCAGCCATCATCAATTAAAACTTGTCCTTGGCAGGGATAGTCCCTCCTCCCTCCAGTTTGCTTGTAGCGCAAGTGCTTGTTTTTACAGAGTGACTTGATTTGGCTCTCTTTTCCCGTGGTTGACAGAGGAACAAACAGAAATAATATTTGCAACAACAACAATAACAGCAGTTAACACTCATTTATGATTTATCTGCATTTTTATCAACTTTATGTATTCATCTTTTATGACTCTTGACAAAGTAAGGAGAAATTGCTTACATAGGCCGGTAATTAGCCTGTTCCTGCCCTATTTCACTCACTTGTCCAGCTTTTATTTGTCCTTATTCTGCACCTAAGAACTTAGAAAGGGTCCTGAACACGCTGCTGGGGAAGCCTGACTGAGTTTTGGACTGAGAAAGGGGGTGTTTGGAGGAAGAATGGCTGTGTTTAGACAGGAGGGTTATGTGGACAGGAGGCTCTACAGGCATCCACGGAGTTGCCCATAAGCAGTCCCAGTGTGTTTGCGCAGTGGAACCAAACAATTCTGACCTCAGTGTCCCAATCTGGACTTCTGGTTTTGAGCTGGTTTAAGGCTGAGCAGCCTCTACTCTTAAAGTAGAACAGGGACTGGACATAGCTTGGGCATAATCTATGCTATCAAGAATCCAGGTGTGACATTCTTTTCTAAATTAAGGATTTATGGCCATGGATACCTTTACTCAGGTAGATGATGTGCTGAGAAGACTGCAGAGCAGTTAGTTCAGTGGCCGGGGTTCAAGTGAGAAGAAATGTGATATAGATACAGATAGATATGATACAGATATATAGATAGAGATGGATAATTGAAGGTTTTTAGAGGAATGAAAATACCACTTGGAGTTTGTCTAACCAGTGGGGCTGTATTTACTGGAGGCTGTGTAGAGAGCTCCTGGGCTTTTGTTTTGCTGAGTAGGCTATATCAGCTGGGGAATTTTGAATGTCAAGGTGGGGAGGAGAAATAAAGCTAGCAAGACTTGATGAGGCTGTGAGGAGAATATTTTTCTCTGTGACTGTAATATAGCTTCTCTTCTCTCTTCTGTTGAAAATTCAATTAAAATAATTTTGAGGTCAAATTTGTGTTTTATTTGGGTGTATTGTGCACTAAGATGCATTCAAGGAGCACACAGGTAAGAGCTGAAATTGTGAAGCTGTCCCTAAAGGCATAGTTTAATGGCCAAGATAAAGGAGGATTGTGAGGTACCCACCCTTCCATTGAGTACAGTAAAGAGAAGGAGCTCAGGGAATATTCATCAACGGACTCTAGTGCCTTTTCCAATGCCTGACGTATGATGGACATTCAGGAAATATGTGTTGAACACATTTTGATATTTTAGAACAAATGAAAAGAAGGGGGCTGGAGAGTGGACATGCTGAGAGTCTGCTTCAGGAAAATATCCTCAGTGTTCGAGAATAAGAATGCGGCCGTGTTCACTCTGAGCTAGTGAAGTGCTCAAAATGTGTGTGTGTGCATGTGTGCAAATATGTGTGTGTGTGTGTTTTGAAGACTAAAAATATGCAGGAACTCTGCAAGAAATTCCAATTTTTTGTGGTGTAAGAGTAAAATCAGCAAATAGCACATTTATAGCTCTTGAACCTCTCATATCAACAGCTTCTGTGGGTTCCTTAAGACCACTCTTCTCTTCGTGTTGGAGGGGCCTGTTTTACTGTGCATGTGATGCTGGGTTATGGGACCGGGAGTGTCTTTGGTTAATAAAGGGCAGGATAATACTCTATGTAGACTGTCTCTTGATTATTAGTAGATTGCTTTCCTTTGAAGAACATGACATGAGTTTGTGACTCATAATTTTTTTTTTTGTAATACAAGCTAGGTTTCTTCCAAGGATCTCCACCACAAGTGAAAACAAACAAAAAGGAATAAAACAGATGCTATTATTTTTCTCCTTTTCAATTTTTTCGTTCATACTCCCTTTGGCTATATTGATGAAATAAATAGATTGGAACCTTGTTGATTTATTAATTTAGCCCTGATTAATGTGGATTGCTGCAGGACTAGTTAAATTGATGAGGAAAGTGACCAAAATGAATGGATTTTGAATAGTCAAATCTACATAATTCACCTGAACACAGACTTATCTTTGTTTTAAATAATCAATTTGTCAATGAAGCAGGTAATCTTAAAGGGCAAAGTCCTTTTTCCTATTCTTGTAGACATTGCCACTTGAATTCTGATTGTCTTTTTATATTCAAAACAGGATAGATTGTTGTTTGAAACATTTGATTCCCTGAAAGAAAGCTAGGAATATTGGGACTGATATAAAGATAAGTGGAATCCAACAAAGCTTTAGCAGACAATAGCTCTTGAAAATTTTGTTTTATTTTCACTGTCCCTTATGGGAAACTATATGACAGAGACAGAAGAAAACATGGTGAAGTAAGGATAATCTTGAATTATCTGGTATAATCTTGTATAATCGTGTACATATTCTGATCACCAATATTAGGCTTTTAAGAGAGAAATATACACGTGTGTGTGTGTGTGTGTGTCTGTGTATGCATATATATGTACACATACACAGTGGTCTAAAAACAGCATTGATTTGAAACCAGTAATGTGGCAAAGACTAGTTTCTCATTTGACATCTATAATAGAGTAAAACTCACCGCTTTGAAATTGTAGCGAAGAGGAGTGAAACTTTATCTCTTCATCTTCTGTGGCTATCTTCCAGTCTGGATATAGCATCTGACAGCATTCTGTTCTGATAACCTCTCTTTGATATTTTTCTTCTTCCCAAAACGGTTTGTTACAATTTGGTATGGCTCATAACAAAAATTTCCAGATGCATTTTCACCTTCTTCCCAGGGAGTATTTTTATCTTTTAGCAACTCTTTTGTTGGATACAGCAGAAAGCAACTTGCCATATTTGTCTTTTGAGGTGAGTCCATTTATAAAATAGTCTACTGGCGATTTGTAGCTGAAAAGAATCAAATCGAAGGAACACATTTATAAAAAAATTTCTCACTCTCACTCATAGATTTATTAAATCTATGTCTCTGCAGTTTAGACCTATTTCTTTTTCTGTGAAGGTAGAGAATCATGGAATTGGAATAATCCTGATATTTCAATTGGAATATTCCTGATAGTTTCAGATATTAGGAGCTATACAAAGGACGTGAATAGCTTGTAGTACTTGTCCTACAAAATGAACAGGCAGAAATGTGATGCAGGGTTATAGATTAACGAAGGGGGTCCTCAGAGGAAAGCTGATGTTTGAGAATTGATTCTTAGTCTGCCACAAGATTTAATACTAATTAAAGTAAAATGAATAATAAGGCCTGATGAGGTAAATAGTATTTGATCAGGGCTTAATGGACAGTTGCATTAGAGGAAGCGGAGAAGTGAAGGGACACACAGCAGCTCTGTAGTTTAGATAAAGCAGACTCCTCTCAATTTCATTGAAGCCCAGCCAGGCTGCAGCTGGTTATGGGCTTCCTTGAGAGGCAAGGGCTGTAAGTGGGAAATGAATTGATGAAATTACCCTTTTATCATTATGAATTGTCTGTCTTTATCTCTGGTAATACTCTTTACCTTAAAGTCTATTTTATCTGATAATTCTGTAGCACTCCAATCTATGCTTGCCGTTTGCATGGTATATCTTTTCCCATCTATTTATTTTTAATCCAGCATCTTTATAGTTAAAAGCCACCTCTTGTAAAAAACATGTAGTTGGGTCTTGCTTTTTTATTCACCCTGACTATCTCTGCATTTTAATCAGAGGATTTAGTCGATTAATATTTAACATATTTTTTTTAGTTGCTTGGATTTGGGTCTACCTTTTTATTATTTACTTTCAGCCATATATCTTTGCATTTTTTTCAACATTTTCTCTAAACATCCTTAACCTTCTATAGCCTATTTAAAATTTTACAGCAGATGTGGAAGTGGATTTCAGATACTATTTCTTGTAACAAACTGTTAAAAAAGTTAAATGTAGGATCTAAGAAGGCGATTTAGTTAGGTTTAAAGAGTACGATGATAGTATATAGACTTTGGTAGTCTCATTTCACCAAAGAATAGAATTAGACAGTTTAGAGGAGGGCTTCACTACCGAAATCCACCAGACATAATATCCACTGCATCACGCCCTGCATCCCTCTTTATATCAGTTATCACAAGAAGCCCGGAGCCCACCTGAAGGGTTACTTGGACTCTCATTCCCATATGGCTCTGTGTAGCTCCTAAGTTGGATTCCATCTCCCCTCTTCCCCCATTTCTTAAAACTCAACACTTCTGCCTTCTAGAATGCATTTCTCGTAAGCAAAAATACCTCAGCTTTAAAGCTCAGCATCTTTGTCCCTTTTCACTTTTTTTTTTTGCCATAACTGAAGCCAAATAGTAAAGATAATATTTTGCCTCTGCCCTACTAGATAAGTGACTGTCTCTTTCCCTTACTCTTTGAATCACTGGGCTGGGAAATGGTATAGATATCCTACTTGCTCCTCACTGTTGCTTTCAATTTTTTCTACCTTCCTGTCCCTTAAGAACCACTGCTTTAAAACTCGCACCATCAGACTATACCATCCACTAGCCCGCTTGCACACTGGAGACCCCAAGTCACTTCTCTTAATTCTTTGGAGATTTCAACATCTGTATTGCTGTCATTCTCTCCAGATTACAACTTTTGATGAGTTCAATATCCCAAGCAGAAGATCTCTTTAATGCCCTTGTCTTCTTGATTTTTGCTTCTCCTATCATCTTGTCTCCTTCCTACTTCAGCCACTTGTCCTCATGGTCACACCCTCGACTATGTCATTACCAATAACTACTTTCCTTCTTAAATCATAATTTCAGGCTTTCCAATTCCTATCTAACCAGCTTACTCCCTCTAATATACTATCTCCAAAAATTCTCTGTCCCTTTCGAGACCTATAATCCTTTGATTCTATCACTTTTTGCATGTCTTTTAATGTGGTGGCCACACGACTGTATCTTGCAGACCTCCTGCTGCAGGGAGTGAATTGACAGAGGACTCCAGGGGCTGCACTTTGAAGTCCATTGCTGCATTTGCGCCCGGGCCAATGACTGACCGTAGTGGGCATTCTAAGGCAGGCCCATTCTTGGGAGACAGGGGACTCCTTTGTCTTCTAACTATGGCTCAAGGACTCTGATGGCTTGCTGAACTGTGCTTAGCCTGCATGACAGTTTATAATACTTATACCCAACCTCTTTCTCCACTTGTTAGACTTGCGTCATGATCTCACAGTCCACCTAGCCCTCTCTGCCTCCATTCCTATTTTTTTCACACAGGCATTCTCCCTAATAACATCTCTGCACTTTTAATCCCATTTTGCATCTGCTTCTTGGAGGAGTAAGACTAAACACTCACTCCGCTCATATCCTTACTTCCATCCTTACCCATATTAGACTCCATAGTGCACCCAGTTTTATACTTCTCAACTCTGCTATTCGTTTTTCACTTACTTACCTAGAAAACCCCAAATCTTACTTTGTCCAATGATTTGCCTTCATTCAACTCTGTGCATATATCTCTATATCCGAATGTGGCTGAGCACACAACCATCCTGAGTCATCTTGTTTAAAATTCAAGACCAGTAATGTTTAAGGGTAATCCTATTACTATTTTCTATTTCACACAGGGCTTATAGGCTGTTGAACAACTTTGGAAGATACGATCAGAGAATTTTTGTTTTAGAAGGATTACTCTGGCTGCTGAGTGGATAAATTACTCTAGTAAGTTATGGTAGAGACTATGTAGTTGCCCCCCAATATTTATTCTATCTTCCCAACTTGACCATCCAGAATTAAGATGGCATTTTCCAGCCTTCCTTGCAGCTGTGTGTGGCGCTGAAACCAAATTCAGCTCTAGGGATGGAAACCGGAAATGGTAAGTGTAGTTTTCAGACATTGCCTTTTAAAAGAGAGAGAATTTTTTTCTTTGACTTTCCTGCCTAAGTGATGAATCAGATATGGGCTTTATGACTGAAGTGTGAATGAACATTTTAGACTATAAAGGGAACCCTCTTCACTGTGGAGCAACAAGATAGAAAGAGCCTGGGTCATTGATACCACAGAACACCATAAGAGTTCTAAATCACCTCTATATGGACTAGTTCACATGTGAGAAAAGTGAACTCCTGTCTTGTTTAAGGTCCTATTATTTTGCATTTTCTGTCATATATATCACTATGTAATCCTAACCAATACAAGAGGAAGAGAGGAAGCAAGAAGACCTATTATGTGCGGTCCTTTCAATAACCTCAGTGAGAGAGGGCAATGGCTCGGACTAGGTGGCAGCAGTGGACGTGGTAAAAATATTCTGATTCTGATGCAGCAGAATGTTTGCTTATGATGAGTAAAAGATAAAAAAAAGAAGAGTCAAAGTGATCCAAAGGTGTGATCCTGGATAACTGGTGGTGCAATAAACAAAACAGCAACAAAAATGGACCTCGAGAGGAGAAATAGGTTTGGAAGGGAAAAAAATGAGCTCACTTTAGACATGATTGTTCTCTGAAGTGCTGACAGGATTGAATGGAGCTGTTTAAGTTTTCTAAAACATTCAGATGTGGATCTGTGGGTTATTCACATTGAGCTGACAGGTGGTCACAAAAGCATACAGGCTAAGGCAAAAGAAGAGATGAGGGCCCAGGACGTAATTCTATGCATTAATTCTATACTGAGGGTATCCATAGGTAGAAATCTTGATGTGGTATTGAAATACACTATGAAAAGACACACTAGCCTTACTGTCACTGACATTGTAAAATTAGACGCTAGCTGCTTTTTGTTTGGCATTGTTTCCCTATTTAAAAGAGTACGTTCTTTTTTCTTTTCCCAGGTTTTCTTTATTTATGAGGGGACTGAATCCAAATTCTCTTGAATGAAATTATTTTGGTAACTTTGCCTGAGTATTATATGGCCCAGAGTTTATATCACAAAATTGCCATACATTTGGCACAACTGTTCAGGAAAGTCTTTTATGTGAAAGGCCAGAATTAGCATAGGAACCAATAAAGAATATAGCATATCCTCTTTTTGTGCCCAAGGAGCAATATTTCTGTGTAGCTATCTTGGCAAAATGATGCTTACATTTGGGCCTACTTTGAAAATTCAACCAAAATCTTCCCTTTCGGGAATAAAAAGTGCAGCTTAAAGTAATTTTTTTCAGAAAGTTTTCTCGTCCTGAATGTAAATGATCCTCTTTCACATTGTTTTACTGGCAATATGGTCTGGCACTCTCATTATAGTGAAATATGAAGCCTTGTACATACCAGAATTCTTTTTTGATGTTTTGTTCTTAGATTTCTAAATTTTGGAAACAAATTTACAGTTAAGAGATGACTAGTAATTTTGAGGTTATTCTGATTTCCTTCTACCTTGTTCAGTAGAGCATCATGTTGAGGTGGAAAGAGCATGGACTTGGGCATCAAGCAGATTTGGCTCTGAATACTGCTCTGCCACTTACTACCGGTGTGACTGTGTTAGTTTATCTTTAAATAAAGAGAATCACTCCTATGTTATAAGGTCGTGAGGATTAACCAAGGTGTGGAGCATTATGATCACAATATATTATTTTATAGTAACTATTGTTGCTGCTGTAATTATTAATAATGATTTCTTTCCATACCCAACACTGGCTTAGCATTATTTTCAAGGTTAAAATAAAAAAGAGTTTCTTTAAGAAATAACTTGAGTCTAAAATAGTAATTCTCTCTTCTGCTTTGCACTGTTGCAGTGCTTCTGATAGATAATGTTCACATAGGTGACATACTCTCATGAGCATATGAAATATTCATGGGTTAGAATTAACTCCTGGCAAACTGGTTACTTTGTCCCTCTTTCTCCACTACTCAAGAAACTGTTTGAGGATGCAGGTGGGATTTATACATTTAACAACTATTTGGTGAGAGCCTACTATGCTAGTGGCACTTTTCTGATGAATGAAAAAGGGAGGGATTTTACCCGTCTGGAGCATACAACCTAGTGGGTGTGAGAATGGTGTTATTACATGAATAACTTTGAATGTGACCTAATTTTTAAAGTGGATCATTTCCGAAACCTTGAAGCTTTGACATGTTGATGCTTTAGACTGGGAGAGTTCAGCTCCAAAGTTGAAACAGACTAGAATGTCTCAATTAGTTGTGAAGGGTGTCATCAGCTAGGCACCCATCCTATGAGATACACACAAGGGACGGTCATGTTTTATGCTAAATTCGTCTAGAAGGGGTAGCAAGGAAACCATAACAGGAGATGATAGCTAACATGTATACTATCTGATAGGTAACCACAGTATAGACCTGGGTGGTGAGGATTAGTCAAGTACTTCAGGATAGCTCTGCTTCTTCCACATTCTGGCCTGAGAATTTGATCAAGAGAAACTCAACTTGAAACTAATGTGCATCCTTTTGGCTACTTTGACTTTGGTCCCTCTCAACCCACTGCTTCCCTTGGAGGGCCTCTGATGACCCAAGGACATTGATATACTTTGCTGGACACTTGTAGCAATGGCAGTCTTCCTGTGGTAAGTACTTTCCCTGTTAACAGGGTTGTCTCTGACCTACTCATACATATCAATGTGACTTTTGACAGCAATGTGGGAGGCCATGCTCACGACTCTGATACAGAAAACAGCACAAGGGATCCGGGAAATGTATAATGGCAGCAACATGGGTGGCATGAGAGCAAACTCAAGAGAAACAGCTTAAAACTATACAGAGTCAGAAAATATACTTTGGGTAGAACGTGGAGTAACAGCTTGTGGATTATTTTTCTTTCATGTAAATATTAGTAGAAAGTTTTTAATAACACAAGACAAGTTAATTTGTAACAAAGGACATACAGTTTAAGAATCCAAATAAATTATACTCTTTTTAGTTCTCCAAGTTCTACTCTTTTTCATTCTGAAGGATGGAACTTATAAGACAATCTTCTGATTCCTAGAGCCTTTTTATTGTTTAATTTGGCTCTATTATGGAACAGCTTTGATTGCATGGGCAAAAGGTAAGAACACAGGTGGTTGCACAGATATTTCCAATGCACCATAAGGGATGAGAAAATACCACAAACTGCCACCATCCTAAGTTGCCTTAGGATTCTGGAGACATCTGTTGGTTATGTTATTGGGAATCAAAATCCGCTCTTTAATGACAATGGAAACACAAGGAGCCACTGGAGCATTAAGGAAGGCAATGTTCCTGAGAGATAGGTAATAGGTCATTTAATCAACCATGTCTGAGAGCTGCCTTCTCTCAATGTACTGCTCTGAGCTCTAGGGCCGGGCAGGGGCGGTTCACAGTGGCAAGAACAGGCAGTTTACTTCAGTAAGTTCTAATGTCATGATTTTAAAGGTGGTTCTAATTAGAGTAAAGTAATATTTAATTTGTTCACATCTAAATTATTCACAATTATAATAAAAATGTCCCTAAATAAGCAAAATTTATAAAATAAGCAAAAGTCATCTTTGGGTTCTGAGACTTTCCTGCTCAGCATGCTTTTACCCAGACTGGATCCCCTCTGTCTACATCATCCTCACATAGTTTTCTCATATTCCATTTCCAAGGAGTTTTGATAAAAGCTGGCCTATTAAACTAGCTTTGCTACTTATATCTAAATTCTTAGCATCTTGAGAAAAGATGATTCGAGAAGGATGAGGGGAGGAAGGCTCAGCAATACAACCAATAGCACAATCACACCTTATCCTCATCAGGTAGAAACAGGGGAAGCATTTAAATAAACCAATGTGGCCACAAAATCTAGGTTTTAAAAGAGCATACACAAAAGAGAAAAAGAGGGTAACCATGGGAGAACAGGAAACTAGCAGATATCTGTAAGACATACTAAGAAGAACAAATTTATATCCCACTTTTTATATTTAAAATGGATATAAGACAATAAAAGGGAACAAACTAATGGTACATGCAAAAGCATAGATGAATTTCAAAGACATCAGATTGAGTGAGAGGAGTCAGTCTCAAAAGGTTACATACTATATGATTCAATTTATATGGCATTCTTGAAAAGACAAAACTGTAGTGACAGAGAACAGATCAGTGATGAGCAGAGGCTGGGAGTGGGAGGTTTACGAGTGTGACTACAAAGGGGCAGCACAAGGGAGGTTTTGGGGTGCTGGGCCTGGTGGAAGTGGTTACATGAATCTAACACGAGTTAGTATTCACAGAACTGTAAACCTAAAGATAAAAAGTTAATTTTACTGTATGACAATTTAGAAAATAAAACTAAAAGTAACAGAGGAAAAAAGGAGGTATCATGATGCCGGGCTCTGGAGCAGTTGGTAAGATGAACAGATCCCGTGATCGTACGAGTGGATGTAAAGCACTCACAGCGTCCACAGTTGGCGCTCAAAGAATGCTGTTGTCTCTGTACTTTTGCTCTTAGGCAAGTCGGTCAGCCCCCCTATGCCTCAGGTTCCTTATTCTTTTTAAAAAAATTAAAAATAAATCCCACTATGTTTTAGACATACAGCAGATTGTTTTTGTGTGTATGTGAAATTGGGAAATTCATCAAAGCATGTTCTGATTTTTTGGGTAGGCTCGATGTACAGCAGAGATTTTTCTGAACAATGCATGATTGCCTTCTAAGAAATCTCATGTCATTGTTTTAAGGATTAAATGAGGTGATGTATGTAAAGCATAGAATATAGAGTAAACACTCAGTAAATGATGGTCAATTCACATTGGAAGCTAATGCCAGTGCTAGCCATATCCACATCACAGCATTGTAGAAAATATATGTTAGTGTATGTAAGCTGTAAAGCGCTATCTAAATATAATATCATCTTTGTAACTTATTTTCCTTTAAATTATGCAATACATACATAAGGTGAATATATCCACTGCGTCATCTGTTTAGAGTTCTCACAGTGGTTTGTCTTTAAAATGATATTTTTCTTAATAGCATCAATTTTTGTTGGAAACAAAGTGCTCAAAAATATACTAGATTTAAATACTATATGTGCCTTTGAGACAAGCAATTGTGTGGCGCTAAAATAACATAAATAATAAGCAATTATTCTAAGCAGAAGGAAAAGCATCTTTTTAGGGGGGCTGTTTGCCTTCTTCAATGATAAATATTTCATTTAAAAAGCATTGGAAAACTTACAATGAGAATTTTAGTTTGTGGGATGGTGACATGTTTCTTTTTTGACCATTCTTTGATTTACTTTTCACTCTTCTATGAAATAAATGGACCAAACAGTAAGAATGGGTAATTTATTCTTTTCTTGAACTATAGTGATGTCTGTTTGAAAACCAAGGTTTAAAAATATTCTTTTAGACTACCATGCTTAGCGAAAAAAATGTAAACAAAAGCAAGGATCGTTTAAAAAAAACTGTAATCTGTGTGTTTTCACTACAGCAGAAAAAAAATGAAGCTGTATTTTCAGAAGAACACCAGAGAGCTTTCTGTGAGAGTTGGCAAATGCATCAAGGCATTGTTTGTAGATATTATTTTTGATAGGTTTGATATACAGCATAGTTTTCCGAGCCAACGGAATATTGTCTTCTTACAAATCTCATCAGGCCAGCAGTGCTGCTGCTATGGGCTGGCTTATCAGCTCCAGCCAGAGTCGGCTGCACTCACATGCGCCTTCGTAGCCTGAGAGGAAAATAAATTGCACCCAAGCAGTTAATAAGAAAGAATTATTGTGAGTGAGATGCATGACATTATGAGCGAGCATCGTGTTTTACAGACTACACGTTGATTTGCCGAAGGAAAAAAAATCCTACCTATACATGAAATGAAAATTTCATTTCAAAATTGTCATTTTAAGTGTATTTGCTGGTTTCCTAGTTCAAGAACTGAATATTATCTATTTTTGATGCGTCTGGGGGATAGTACTGAAGAGCTAATCCCCGTTTTCTGTGGTTTGCTAATGGGTATTTTTATCCATTCCAGCTATTTAATGAAACATCTGTTTTTGTTTATTGAAGCAGATATACAGTACCTATAGGTACATACATAGAATGTATGTTTTAAAGCACCAAACACAGGAACATAATCTATAATAGCATGATTGACTTGTTTGGGAGGGTCTAAGCAAGGAGCCTTATTCATTTTTTTCAGTTGTTTGGGTTGGCATTTCTAATGCCAGAGGACTTGTGCGTGAAGAGTATGTGATTAGTTGAATTTAATAGGTGTTAACTGCTAATATGACACATGATCTGTGCTACAAAGGGAGATGAAGTCTTAGTCCTTCTACTCTAATGTCAGGCCCAGAAATTTGGTAATGCTGATCACAGTCAAAGAGGTGAAATAACTTTTATAAGGCCACAGAGCTAATCCCCGAAGGAACTGGACTGCAAACTGAGAGCTGTCCAATTCTACTCAGAAAATGTGTATTTTGAATTAATTTTGCTTACTTTATATTTAAAAATAGAAGAAACCAGATATCTGGTAAGATAGCCTTATTTACTATAGCAAATTAATGCCAAATTTTTAGTAGCTTGACCCAATAAAAATACATTAATTGCTCACTAAGAGTCTGCTGTGGATCCTCCTCTTCTGTGAGCAGCTTGCTTCCACCTGGTGATTCAGGGACCCGGGACCGTTTTATTTGTGGCTCAACCATTGATTAGGGCATCGAATTCCTTAACATTCACCTGGCAGATGGGAAGAGAGATACTGGAGAAGAAACACCTGATTTTTACAATCCCTGGCCTGGAAGAAACACGTACCATTTCTGCTGATATTCTGTTGATGAGAACTAGTTAACACATCAGAATAGAAGAGAGGCTGAGTGTGGTAGGAAGAATTTTGGGATGGCTTCCCAGTGATGTCTCATCTTAATCCATGGAAGCTGTGAATATAATGAGATATCACTCCCATGATTGTGTTATGTTAAATGTCACAGTTGACCTTAAGGTAGAGATGATCTTGGTGGGACTGATCTAACACACGAGCCCTTAAAAGCAGAGAGGAAGTCAAGAGATTCTCCGCACAAGGGTAGGGGGGAATTTGACAACTGTTGCTGGCACGAACATGGAGGGGGTCATCTGAGGAGTGAAGGCAGTTTCTAGAAGCTGAGAGAGCCCTCAGCTGATAGTGAAATGGAACCTCCTTTCTACAACTGCAGGAACTGGATTCTGCTAACAGCTTGAATGAGCTTGGAAGGGGGTTCTTTACCAGAGCCTCTGAGCCTGGTCAAAACCTCAAGAGACCCTAAGCAGAGAATCCAGTTGAGGCACGCCAGACTTCTGATCTACAGAACTGTGAGCTAATAAATGAGTGTTATTTTAAGCCACTAAGTTTGTGAGAACTTGTTATTTAGCATTAGAAAACTAATATACTTTGAAATGTGGACCCTGGTTGGGCAGCTGCCTCCCAGTAACAGGTCCATGCTATAAAAGAGATAAGCCCTATTTGATAAGCACAACATTTGATAAACCCTAGTCATCTCTGGGTATGGAGAACATAACAGTGACAGCAAGGCATTGGCAAAATTTAAAAATATGTGAAACTTCTGAGACTAAAAATTTGGAAAAATTAACAAGATAATAGGGGCCAATACACAATTGGTAGATTTCTGCCAAATAAAAAGTCAGATTGTTGTAAAGTCAGGGTCTAACTCTATTAGCTTGCCCAAAGTTGTTGCGGGATAGATGGTATTGCCATAACCAAAAGAAGATTTGTTAGCCAGAAAAAAGTGTTCCAAATGTCTTCTGGAATATTGTGTATAGGGAACAGCTTGTGCCAAGGTGTCAATTAGTTTCATCTCCTAGTGGGGAGATGGATACGTCAGGTCATCGTGGCCGGAGCAAATTAAACAATGGCGTTAAACAGCTAACTTTCTTGGCTTTGAGTCTACACTCGCAGAGCAATCATCTGATTATTATCTGGATTTCTGAAACCTGAAAACCTGAAAATATTTTCAGGAAACACTGACATGACTTGTCATAATACAGATCACTGTTGTCTGGGAAAAATAAGAAGTCTATAAATAAAAATAAAATACTTAACATTGAAAAAGAAAAAATTAACATATTTGGTCTCTTTATTGCAAGTGACACCACTTAGCAGTTGAATTAACAGCTCTGCTACAACTGGAAAATCTTTTTTCTGTCATAAATGTTTTAGGGTCTATTGGCAATTGATGAGAGTACAAATTGGTTCAAAATTTCTGGATGGTAATTTGGAAATACATTTGAAAAAACTATAAACATAAGCATTTAATTAATCAATTCCTCCTTTAGAAATATTAATGAGATTATTTAAGGTATGCACAAAGATGTTCATCAGTGGGTTATTTATATACCATCAAAATATGGAAAAACTGAAATATATCCTATTTTTCAAAAGGGTTGGTTGAATAAATTATGATTCATTTATATTTTGAAATATCATGAAGATTTTAAAATCATAGTATAAGAAGTATTTATTGATGTGATCGAAAGTTTATTAAGGCTATTTCTAAGATAAAAACAAATAAGACCAAAAACATGTACATTCTTATTTGGGTAAAAAAGTATAGATACAAGAATAATAAGGAAAATGTCAAAATGTTAACATCGTTTATCTATTGATTTTCGGATTATAGGTGGTTATTATGCATGTCGGTACATTTCTTTTTTCCAAATTTTCTACATTGAACATGTGTTAATTTTGTAGTTGGAAAACAATGTCATTAAATTTAAAAAATGTAGATATCATTGCCACCAGCATTTCATCCATATTTTTAACCAGCATCTATTGAACGTGTTTTGGTTTGATTTGGTGCTGGAGAAACACACCTGGATAAAGCAGACCTAACTTGCCTTCAAGGAGCACAGAAAGTGAGGGTGTTTTTACTGAGTTCACTTAGCAATGATGGAAGGTTTTATATTCATGGGCTTTTTCATTTTGGTCTTGGACTCTTTCTAGATAAGTGAAAGCAAACACTTCTTTTCTTCCTTTGATGAACAATTCATTGTCAGTTGGTTCATCTATGAGAATAGTTGTGAGTTTCGAACTCATACAGGCTTTAGCTTACTTGACATTGCTTGTTGCAAAATATGCACTCTGTGGATTTTTCTTTACTTTTAATAAAATGTCTTTTCTGATATATTCTGATTGGTATGCTGACAAATATGATGACTTTGACAGTCTGTTGCTCTGTTCAGTCATAAGATTTCCCTGGGTTTCTCAGCAGAGCATTTGGATGAGACAAAATGCTGGCCCCACCACAGTGGGCCCTGGATGTCCCATATAAAGGGGACACCCATGTCCTAAGGAATGGGATCAGACCAGGGCTGAGGTCCCTTTCCCTGCTGGTCCTTAAGAAGTGGATTACCTCTTTTTATGATGCAATTTAGGTTTCTAAGTGACCTAAATCAGGCAAGGAGAGTTTTCAAAAAGTCCTTGTATGTTCTACTCAAGAAAACAGTAAGTAAGAATTGAGTGTTTCCTGTACCGGTTTTTGAGGCCGCTGCAGGTGAGGTTTCTCTTGTTTCGACAGTCTGAAAAATTGCAAAGGTGAGAATTGTCTCTCCGTAGCTCCCGCAGTTGTCTTAGCAGGGTGGGCAAGGAGGGGTTTGTCCATACTCAGGCTCCATGGACATCACTTAGTCACTGACTTCCTCATTTATAATTGACAGTGATAGCAAGAGCTGCAATTTTCTAAATTGGGAAACTGAGCAGAATATACAATGTGTTTTAAGTTGTAGGTATTATCTTAAGGGATGAAGTTGTCAAGGTCTTTCATCCCAAGGTCTAGCCTGCTGATGACCATCTATGAGGCCCATTTCCTCACAGATGAAGGAAGGATTATCACATGGCAAATGGCCAGGAGTCTCTGCCCACAAATGCAGAACTTTCCAAGGGTTTCCTACACATCTAGCAAAACTTCAAAGTCATGTGGGAACACGTTAAAGAGATTTTTTTTTTTTGGTGAGGAAAATTGGCCCTGGACTAACATCCGTTGCCAATCTTCCTCTCTTTGCTTGAGAAAGATTGTCCTTGAGCTAACATCTGTGGCAATGCTTTTCTATCTTGTATGTGGGATGCCGCCACAGCATGGCTTGATGAGTGGTTTGTAGGTCTGCACCTGGGATCCGAACTGAGGAACCCCAGGTCACTGAAGCAGAGTACACAAACTTAACCACGATGCCACGGGGCTGGCCCCAAGAGATTTTTTTCTTTACTTTTAGTTTAATCAAACTGTGAAAAGGAAATTGTATATTAATGAAGAAATTCACTATGGAGTGGAGAAAAACAGACACGGGATGTATGCCTACCTGAAAGCCTTTTAAGGCAGTGATTCTCAAACTTTAGTAGGAATAAGAATTAATTGGGACACTTATTAAAAGGGAAGATTCCTGAGGGGCTGGCCCCGTGGCCGAGTGGTTGAGTTTGCATGCTCTGCTACAGTGGCCCAGGGTTTTGCTGGTTTGGATCCTGGGTGCGGACATGGCACCACTCATCAGGCCACGTTGAGGCAGTATCTCACGTGCCACAACTAGAAGGACTCACAACTCAAATATAGAACTATGTACTTGGGGGATTATGGGAAGAAAAAGCAGAAAGAAAGAAAAAAAAGAAAATAGAAGATTGGCAACAGTTGTTAGCTCAGGTGCCAATCTTTAAGGGGGAAAAATAAAAAGGGAAGATTCCTGGATCTCACCCCACAGAGAATCTGATTCGGTTGATCTAAAGTCCAGTCTGGAAATTTGCATTTTTAACAAGCATGCTAAGTGATTCTGCTTGAAGATAATACAAAGGTCACACTTTGAAAAAAGAAAGAAAAAGAGTTCTGAGTCAATAGTTTAACAAAATATATATTTATTTGGACAAGTGCTTATAGGCTACAACAGATTCACAAGAGACCTTATTCAAGGTAAAATTTGGGGAGGTTGGCTTCCTGAGTGTCTGGATTGGGGCCCAGAGAATCTGTAGTTTTTAGATTCTCCCTAGGTGATTCTGGGCATCTCACGTTTAGAATCCACTGTCCCAAGGCCTATAGTGTCCGCCCTCTGTGAGACCAGGCCTTGGCAGACCCAAATTCCAAAATTCAGGAAGGCCTGCCACCAAAGAGTATTGTGAGAAGATGCCACCTGAACGTTTTTCCCCTCTTTTCTGTCCAATCTGAGAGCAGCATGACTTTTCTTAATTTGTGTAGATAATAAGGAATATGGTTTTGCTTTCGTGAAAAACTGGTTTCTTCTCTTTGGAAGCTTCCTAAGAGCATTAGCGCTCACCATGTCATGAAATATGCTTTTATTTGGAGACAGAAAACGAAAGAAAGAAGCAAACAGTAATTAAATTCCCTAAATAATGTGAGCTTTGTGGTTAAATCTCCATGCAACTCCTTGAAAATTTAATAAGGGAATAAAGGCTGTTTTCCGTTTGTGTAATGCAGTGCGTCATTTCTCTTCTCTATGAAATTGTCTCTGGCTAAAGAGTGCCTCACAATTTAGGTTGCTGAGTATCTAGCTTGAAGAATTTTATGCGTCTATTTTTTAACTCAAGTCACTCATGTACAACCATATTATCTTACATCAAAGTAGGATATAAAACCGGGAGACTAGGTAAGGGGAAAAAAGTCAGGGATGAATGTCATTTTATACGACCCAATTACACACAGTCCCTGACTTGCATATGCCTGACTTATGAATGTCCTTGCCTTTATACATGGGTTCCCAGGAGAGGGTCAGCAGAATTCTCCTTTTCTCTCACCTGCTTCCCTCTCTACCTCATTCACAGGTTGAGTACTTTCAGAGCTGTGGCAAAGAGGTCAGCCTCTCGCTGCGGCCCCATCTTCATACTTTACAATTTCTTAATACTGACAGAAGTAGTAATAAGCAGGACAAGAAAGCAGAAACTTTAGGGGAAAAAAAGAGTATAAACTTCATTCTAACTTTATTTCTTACTGCCTCATCGTCTTTCTCAGCCCTCATAGCGCTTTTTTATAAAAAATTGAAATAATATATTCACTTGGCCAAATGCTTGCTTCTCATGTCTGTGCTCCGCCCCGGAGCCTCGCTGTCAGGTCATGGGCATTGTATTATTTATGGTCCGGAGCTGACACACCTACCTGCTGGACCAAACACCCTGGGAGAGGAAGGAGGTGTGGTTCTTGCTCCCAGTGGGGAAATGTACTAGTACAGCCCATGCTGGAACCTGAAATATGTTCTCCTGTAGAAACAATAATTTGGGTGATGGTTATCATTCATCCTATTTTGGATGCTGTTAATGTATATTTTGATTTCAATAAGTTATTGATAGCTTTGGAGCCTAACCACAATGTGTAAACTGTCTCAGGAACAATAACTTGCTTAGAGAATTGGTGTATGAATGAAACAAAATTGGAAAATGAATGTAAACTTCCTATCACAGGGCTTAACTCATGGTAGACAGTTGATTTTTTGTTTGTTTGTTTTAAATATTATTTCTCTTCCTTATGATTTTTTTCCTATGAGAAAAAGTTGTACAAATTCCAAATGACTGACCACAAATAAACTTTTGAAATGTGTCAGACATATCTGTTAGGTCTTTTGGTACTCACAGAGCCTGCTGAGTGAATGTGGTCCACATGGAATCAGGACTGAGCCATCACTCCTTGATCAAGCATTGCCCAGGCTGACCAGGGGTTATGGTACACTGCAGTACAAAGGGCTTTTATTAAACCAGCTGGCATGAGCCAACCAGAATGTTTTTTTCTCTGAAAATTTGAACTAAGAAGCTATTATTAATCTGTGGAGTTTATGGGAGCTGAGGGCCATGATAAGGAGTCAAGGTTAGCAGCCATTTTGGGCCCTGCCCAAGTGTAACCCACTTGAGACTACTGAGAGACAAGAGGATGGTACAGACACAGTCCCAGAGAGAAGCACAGGCAGAAGACCGTAGGGCTGCTGAGGAGGGTCAAATAAGCTTGGTTCAAGACTTTCCAATTCCTAGCTCCTGTTTGCCTGAAATCTGACTACATTTTGATTCTACTCTTGGATCGAGTTCATGGTTTCTTCCTGTTCTATGTACCCCTTCCCCCTCGGCCCTGTTCTTTGTGATTTTGACTCAAAGAAGTTTTTCTCAAGTAGCTACTCTGTATTTTGTTGAGCTCTCAGTCTGCCACTTTTTCTGGAGTCTCCTGATACAACTTTGATGCCTGTGGAAAGAGAGTGCAGTTTGTGAATCCATGTTAATTGTGTGGTTGACGCAAGGCCTGATATTAAAGCTAGACTTTAATAGAAAGAATATGTCTTCCTTTAAAAATGTTGTCTTAATTGTCCCTTTTATTTGAGAAGTATCAGTTTTTTAGAGCTCACGTTGATTTCACAGCTCTAGGCAAATAATGTTTACTTACTCTTTGCACAGCTATTGTGTTATTAATCTCTGTTGTAGAACGACAAACAAACACATAGCAATAGAGATTGGACTGGTGGTTACCATGGAGGGGGGCAAAAGGGGTGATTAGGCTCACATGTGAGGGGATGGACTATAATTAGTTTTTGGGTGGTGAACATGATGTAATCTACACAGAATTCGAAATGTATTATGATGTATATCCAAAAGCTATATAATGTTATAACACAATGTTACTGCAATTAAAAATAAATAAATAAAATTGAAAAAATAAAATAAAATAAATAAACTCTGTTGTAGAGGACATTTAGGTGGCTTATGAAGTTAGGAAAATTAGGACCAAAGTTAGTAAAATGAAGAAAACATCTCAAAACTGTAATGAGGTTGAGTGAACAAAAATATTTCAAAGAGCTATGACATTGGACACAAACTTTCATTTTGTTACTGTTGAAGCCAAAAAGCTCACCTTTACTTCATATCTCTTTCCACTTCCTTCTAGATTTGCTTTATCTTGCACGAACTGCTGCATCTCTAAGCATTAAACTAATTTACAAGTGACAGCTTCCCCTGGACCCTCAGTTTTGAGGTGTTCTGGAGTTAGCCAGGGATCTGAGCTCAATTTGACCACTTTCTAGCTGTGTCAGTGAGGGTCAGTTCATTTACTTACTTATGGGCAATGAGCTTTTGAATATATGAAATACACAGTTCCCTTCTTAACTGATTCTTAAAAGTTACAAAACTAATACATAGTTGTTATAACCTGTCAAAAAAAACATGGAGGGGGCCAGCCCTGGCGACCTAGTGGTTAAGTTCGGTGCTCTCTACTTTGGTGGCCTCGGTTTGGTTTCTGGGAGTGGACCTATACCACTCTTCTGTGGCTGTGCTGTGGTGGCGACTCACATGCAAAAAAAGGATGATTGGCAACAGATGTCAGCTCAGGGAGAATCTTCCTCAGGAAAAAAAAAATTGGCAAAAAAACCCATGGAGGTATATGAAGAGCTATTATTCTTACCATCTCCCTTGTTGGTCCTGCCATTCCAATGTAATTAACATATTGATGTAAATCCTCACTAATCTTCCTCTCTACTACTACAAGTGTACACCAATATAGCACCTAGAACACATCCTAACACATATTGAGAGCTCAGAACATCTAAGTTGAATGACTAAAATAAAATAGACCATATATACATTATACATATGGATTTTTCATAAAACCCATGATCTTTTTTTACAAAAATAAAATCATACTGTACACATTATTCTGTGATATGCTTTTATTGATGTGATTTCTAATTGGCTTATTTTTTTTCCACTAAAAATAATTCTATAATAAATTTCCTTGTTCATATATTGTTATGCACAGATGCTTTCATTTTTAAAAGATATACTGCAAAGTAAGATTGCTGGATCTAAAGTAGGCACTTAAAAATTTTCAATAGATGTTGTCAGATTACTTTCCAAAAGTGTTGTAGTAATTCACACATTTGCCATCAATGTGTGGACTGCCCATTTCTTAAAATGGGAATGTTAAAACCTAAGTTATAAGATTGTCAAGAAGATACAATTAATTTCTCCTTTTCCCTCTCTCTCCATACATATAGTACCTGGCACATAGCTTTTCTGAAAAGCTTTTTTTCTTCTCTTTTATTCTCCATGCTTTCTTGTTATTGGAAATGTCCCTTGAAAACTCTGATACTTTTCTAACTGCCTTTCTCCATTGACTGCCTTTAGGAACATGAAATGCATGGGAAATTAGATCCAACCTTCAGTCAAATAGTTTCTGGTTATGTAAGTGACTCTTCGCACTAACCTTAAAAATTAGGGGAAAAGCTTTCTGTTGTCAAAAAGTGAAGTCTAAAGCTAACTGACTGTATCTCCTAGTTTTCCCAGCACAACCTCTCTTTCGTTTGCTGTTGCACTCTCCTTTCTGCTTTCTGCCTCTTTTCATTTTCAAAAAATGTCCCGGTTTGAATCATAAATTATGTGGTTACCCATCCTAAGGCTAAAAATTGTCTATTTAAGCCAGTATGAAAAGGGGCAGAATAAAGCTTACAGATTAAATTTGGCGGGGCGGGGTGGGGGGGGGGCGCCACTTAAAGACTACCACAGAGGGACTGTCACCCAGAGTAGGCAGCAAGATCTGTAAAGCCTAAAACATTAAGGGAGGAAAAAATGAAAACAATCAATTAGACTTTTTTTCTTTTGCCTAGATGAGTGAAAATGAAAGCTTCCAGTTGAGTATGTCTGAGAGATTATCCTAGTTAATGGTAGGATGAAGATTTATATAGTGTGCACATTATTGCTTTGCCTTTGGAACCAGAAATGTGGAGTGTTTATTAAGTAGGTTTCTGTTTTGTTGAACAGGTATTTTTCTCTTATGACTTGGTTCCACTATATGATCCCATTTCTTTGCATAATTTGTATTTGATATATGTATGAGTCCCCGTTTTGAACAGACCATATGGAAAGCTCCATGAGTGCCCTGGGAACCAGGAGTATGAGGTGATTAACCATGGGCTCTGCTATTTGTGCCGCAGATGAGCTGAGCTGTGAAATAAAAGGCACCACACAATTGTTTCATTGCCCTTATTCTGTCCTTTGTTTGGTGATGTTTTACTAAGTATAAGAAAGTAAAACAAAATAAGGAGAAGTCCCAGACAAGCAAGGAAGAGAAATGGCGAGGAGTTTTTCAGAATAGTACAGTTGAAGAAGGTAGGCTATTCATTGTATGAACTTTGACAGTCTGAGGAGTAAACTCTTTTGTGAAAATGAAACTGAAAAAAGGTTACTGATTTCTCAGGAGCTTTTAACGTGTCTGAGACAGTGCAATTGGTTTAGTAGTTAAATTTGGTATAGTGTGTTTAATGTATTTTATGCGCATGTGTTATTGGAGGCACTATTGTGGGGCATTCGAAAGAAGGCAGCTGCTTGTCTTTATAAAATTTACAGTCTGTTTGTGGAAACCAGTTTGACACAAGAATAAATATCAGGATGAAATAACAAGTTGAAATTAAATCCCTACAAAATATTTTACCAATACATCAGTTTCAGAATTCAATATTTGAAGTTCAAATTTTCTTATCAATTTGAGACCAAATTATCAAGTAGACATTGAATAAAGATGAAATGATTTTCCTGGGCTTTGTAAGGCATGCTTTACCTTGTCAGTCCAGGGTTTTATGAACTTGGCTAGCTTTCTCTATAACAGTCTTTCTTAAATTTGGCTAAAAATCAAAATTACCTGCAGGACTTGTTAGGCCAGTAGTGTTCCAGGTCCCTTACTTCTGAATCTGTGTTAGTGTGCTGAGATTCTGAGGCAATGAAAAGCTGACACATGTGAGTCTGTTGGAAGAAACTTGAGAACTTGAGGCATTTGTTCTTCTCACTGGTCTTCCTACATGAGCAACCTTTTTCTGGAACTTATGTTAGAATTTCCCAGTAAGCAGCTTCTCCAACATTCTTCAAATTTATCTCACATCTTTTAATAATCTGAGACACCATCCAGAAAAGGAGAGTTTGAGACTGTTAATAGCATATGTTGGGGAGCTTTAGCTTTCCTCTCAGTGGCTCCCTTTAGCTTTTTATCCTTTCCTTGTGAATGTTAAAAAAACATACCACTGATACTACAGTTTACCACTGTGAAAATTCCAGGTGGATTCAGGGACTCCTGATTTTGGAAATTGTTCTTAAAATAAATTATGCCTAATAATTGGTAGAAAAGCAAAGACCATGGTGTTTATGTGGACTGGTATTCACGATGCTGTGGTGGGAGGAAGAGCATTTTTAAACACCTGTGTGTAGCCTGTAAGTGTGTGATGATGGATGCCCCATTTCTAGTCACTTGACACTTTCTGTGTTAGTGCTACCAATCATGTCCTATGTCCCACTGCAATACCAACTCCCTACTTTTTCACACCCTCCCAACTGCAGAAAACAGTCATTTGATGCTATTTAATCATATTTATCCACTATTTGGGGGCTGTTCACTTCCACCTATTATCTCATTTGATCCCCACAAGTCCTACTCACGGATACCTTCCCTGACACCCCAATCTAAAGCAGGACTCTTGGTTCTACTCTCTCAAATCATCCTGTGCTTTTCGTCCATTTCACTATTACAGTTTGTAAGACTACAAGACTTCAACTTTACATGAGCAGGAGCTACTCTGATTCTTCACCAATATATAGTTCAAATCTTTTCCAGTGTCCAGAACATAGCACGTGTTGAATAGATGTTGCAGAGTGAATAAATAGGACGAAGTCCAACTGTCTGAAGAAGCATTTGAAACTGCTGCCTACTTCACGTCATGAAAGAACTGACACACCCTGAGTAGCAAGAAATTTTTCACTTTGCTTATCTAGTTATTTTTGGAGTCACGGCTTTTAAAAACAATTACACGTGTAGCTAAATAAGAATGGAATATGAAGACATCCTAGTTTCATTGAAAATCAGAAGGGCTTTCATTGTTTTCTGGACTAGACAGAATGAAGAAGAATCTTGACAAGTTTCCATTGAGATGTTAAAAATATTACGTATTTCTTGGATAAATGAATCAGTGAATACTATTATAGCATTTTTAGTGGTTTAATACATTTCTGTGAAGCATCTGGCCTGGGGTTCTATAACCTATGGCATACTTTTTTTTTTTTTTTTAAAGATTTAATTTTTTCCCTTTTTCTCCCCAAAGCCCCCCAGTACATAGTTGTATATTCTTTGTTGTGGGTCCTTCTAGTTGTGGCATGTGGGACGCTGCCTCAGCGTGGTTTGATGAACAGTGCCTTGTCCGTGCCCAGGATTTGAACCAACGAAACACTGGGCCACCTGCAGCAGAGCACACAAACTTAACCACTCAGCCACAGGGCCAGCCCCTAACCTATGGCATACTTGCAAGGTAGTTCCAGTTTGGTGAAAAGTATTCCTGTGTTTTCTTTTTAGGAAAACAAGGTAATTGAGAAAGAAACATCAATAAGAGGTCTAGAGAAAACATTCTAGAATAGTCTCAATGATAAAGTGATTGAAATTGAGAGATAAGTGTATAGTTAGTAACAGAGTATGGATTGGAGAATGAAAGCAGCTAACGCAAAGGGAAGGGAGGTGAGCAAAGCCAGGAAAAAAGACAGCTGAATAGAGGATCTCACTGAGACAAATAGAAGCTATTTTTTAAAAGAGAAATTAAATGTTATGTTGTGGGAGCAGGCAGTTATTTCCCTACTTTCTGCTAGAGGATGAACATACGTTTGACTTGGCTTTATAGAAAACTCTTAAGCATGTTGGCTATACAGAGGAACAACAGTTAACTCTCTATGGGGAAATAAGTTAGAAGGTAAGTAATACAAGTGCCTATCTAGCCACTATTAAAGGACCTGATTTAAAATAAGTGCCTACATCTGAGGTTGAAATTTAATTTGGTTACATCAGAGAATTACCTCAACAACCTCTGAATGAAGGTCACTTATGACATTGAGAAGGTATAAATTGCTAATTAATACTTTATGTTGAAATTGAGTTACTTAAGATTTTGAAGAAATGTTCAATGAAATAGTAATGGGTACTAAGATTTCAAATTACTCTGATTTCTAAAGGTAATAAAATTCAAGGAAGGAAATTTCAGCCACTAATTTTAAAAGTCTGTTTCAGAGAGAGCACTGAGGGTTAATTAGATAAACACTTCTATTACCCCTAGAAGTGTGTTGTTTGATTAAATACAAAGAACTTAAAAACTCGTGCTGTCATGCTTGGCTTTCCTTTTAGGAGTTTTGAGTAGATGAAAGTAACAGACAGATTACAATTCTCTGGTTTTTATAATCTAAGAGTTTTAGCTTCCTTTGCTGGTGTAGTGAAGGAGATCTCATGCTGATTTGGGTTGGTGGCAAGGGCATGGCACTTGGCTATTGGCTGGGTTGGAGGAGTGGTGGATTCCAGAAACAGAGTCCTCTGGGCTGGAATTCGAGAGTGACCATTTTATAGGTACCAGATCCAAATGAAGCTGGATAGACAGAAAAGTGTGCTTCAGAGAGGGGAAGAAAATGAAACACATTTTTTTTTTTTTTTAAAGATTTTATTTTTTCCTTTTTCTCCCCAAAGCCCCCCAGTACATAGTTGTATATTCTTCGTTGTGGGTCCTTCTAGTTGTGGCATGTGGGACGCTGCCTCAGCGTGGTCTGACGAGCAGTGCCATGTCCGCGCCCAGGATTCAAACCAACGAAACACTGGGCCGCTTGCAGCGGAGCGCGCGAACTTAACCACTCGGCCACGGGGCCAGCCCCGAAAATGAAACACATTTTGATGCATTCTATGGGCCAAGCTCTATGACATGAACTTCTGTGTATTATCTGTTTAATATTCACAGCAACCCTGAAAGACAAGTAAGGAGACTATGTTTATGAATTGGAGACATTTGATACATTGCTTGAGTTCAAGTGTTAGGGTCCAGATGAGTATTCAGTGCCATGTGACTGTGGAATCTACGCTGTTTCCCGCATATTATTCTGCCTTCCTTGGAAGAAGCATAGGTATCTGAGATATGATGGAGAAAATTATAAGAAGGTGCTTTAAAAGAGACAATTTGAATATGGCTTATAAAAAGTTGGAAGCTATAAACATTAGTGAAAATGATTTTCTGACATTAATTTATTAAATTTTTCTTCCACTCAACAAATCCATATTTACTGAATCTTTACTATGTACTGGACACTGTGCTAAGCTCTGTAGTGAACAGAGCAGCTATGTTCCCTATTTTAACCAGTGATATTACCTAGAGCGGGAAGCTATCAATAGAATCTCTTTATCAAAAGAAGGCATAAGAAAGTAGATGATAACTGTTAGACCTAAAGGAATATTAATTTTAGATAATTACAATTATAAGGTAAGAACTTAAGAATTCTATAGATTGTAATCTCTGATTTGTTTATTTTAATTTAAGCAGGCCGAGATTTAATTACTAAATGATATTGAAGCCGGAATTTAATTTCCTTCATTAGGCAAGTCTATGAATTTCACAAAAAAATCTCTGAAGTGTGAGTAGTAGAAGGGTAATAATCAGAGGCTCTTAGACTGGAGAAAAGTGTATCGTCAGTCAAAAAGTAATCATTAATGTGCTACTTCAGTGAAATCTTCAAGTTTAAAGGCAATTAAAGATGATTGTAACTCTTATAAATATTCATTTGCAAAATTCTATGCATTCTTTTCTAATTCTTTTAGTTCACTTGCATTATCTTATATACCATATTTATTTCCCCGAAGGCAGTGAGGGGTTCCTAAGAAGCTGACTTGAGCCTTCTTCTCTTGGCCCTCTCTTTCACCTTTCAATTTCTGAGGGGTTCTTTGAAGCACAATTTGAAAACCATCAACCTAGCTAAATGGTCCAATAGATGGTATACCAAGGTTGGTGAGGAAGAAATAATCATAAACAAATCAAAAAAATAAATATTTGCCAAATATCTAGTACTTGCTTGGCATTGTGCTAGTTGTAAAAGCTTATAATCTCATTAAGGAGACAAGCCATAAACACATCTAAAACTATGTAGAGTAAGATTAATTTGAAAAAACTTGACCCAGACAAGTTTGGAAGAGAGGCTGGAGACCTCAGGGAAAGCTTTATCGAGGAAAAGATCTTGACCATGATTTTGAAGGATGGGTCAGCTTTGAGTAGATGGGGAGGAGTGGAGACAAAATTCAGGAAACCAGTTTTATCCTCATGACACGTTGACTTTTAACTACATTCAGAACACAAGGATACAGCCGACTGTTTAACATGTGACACAGCTTTTTACTTTTTCAGTTGTAGTCTTGGAATGTTTAAGCCGTAAATTCCTTACATAATTCATACACTCTTCTAGTGTTTAAACTTCCAGTTAGGTAATACCACAGCACCCATTGTAAAGAACCAGGTTTTATTTAATGTCATTATTTAGAAGGAGCAATAAATGTTTTATAGGACATGTTTTAACTCCCCTCCATAACTTACAATTTGTAATTTTTACCCGAAAACTTCCTTTATAAGTCTTTAGCCTTTCTGCAAGAATTTAAATAAAAAGAGAAAATAGGCAGAGAAATTCCATAAGTGTAAATAGTTTAGAGATTTTGATGACTACTACTGATGCCCTGAACTCATGGTAATGATTCTGTAGTGCCAATGAGATTGCTAATTCTATAGAAAGAGCTCCTGATTGCAGCTCAATCCTCAATCAATTCTGGATTGCAGTTTTAAAAAAAAAATATTTCAGGGGATTTAGAGAAATATAATAGACAATTTTTTGCTGTAATTATTTGTGTAGGTTCCTGAATTCTTAAAACTAAAAATTCTAAATCAGTGGCATTCAGAGCTAGACATTAGAAATACTGTAAAGCTACTTTTGATAATTTCACTCTGAGTCAGTCTTGGGAAATGTGAACTGTGACCATTTCCCTGGCCCTATCACTATTTTTGCTCAATAGAGACTCTGAGAAGTTGTCCAATGTTGGGGAAAGATGATTCTGCCATCTATTGCTTAAAAAACAACAATAAAAAAGATTACTCTGCAATCTATTTGTACAAAAATGACGGCATTTCTTTTTCAAACGTGAAGATAGAGCTCTCTCCACTTTACTATAGATATTCTTCTGAGGCTCCAAAAAAATTTTGTTTTTGATTACCTTTTCCCTTTGAGACTGCTCTTGATGTTCCTGTTCATGAAGGAAGAATCAGTTTACAATGCACATTGAACGAGGGCTTGTGTGATTTGCACCAAGGTGGCACCTTGTTCAGAATGGCCTTACCCCCACCACTCTGGTGCTCAGTTTCCTCTAGCTACTCTTTTGTATCTCCAAAATACTATTTTAGCATGCCATCCAGGCCTGTTCTTGCCAAAGTTTCTTTTTCCTCTATCACTATCATTTATAATTTCTTTCTCCTCAGAATATTCCCAAAGAATTTCCCCTGGTGTATTATGGGGAGTCAGTCTGTTTGAGCTTGTTCACACTAAGTCATGAATTACTGATAGCACCCTAATCTTACCAGGAGTGTTTATATTTTAAGGTTTTAATTTTTTTATATTTAAACTTTTTAGTACAAAGAAATCTTTAATTGGTGGATTTTAACCAATTCCAATAAGAGCTTTACAGATCTTCTCCCAGGGTATGGTGTCAAGATGGCAGCATAGGCGGACTCTGAACTCACATTCTCCCATGGACACAATAAATTTGCAACTACTCTTGGAATAACTACCCCTGAGAGAGAACTGAAAACTGGATAAAAAGAATGCCTACAATAAGGGACAGTCCTGACTGAGGCAGAAGAGGCAGAAATTCCTGTCTGGAGAGAAAAAAAGCCACTTTTACAAGTTGTGGAGCTTCATAGCCATCCAGGAGCGACCCTAAGGTACACAGTCTTCCCTGGAGGAGCGGGGGGACCACTATAAGCATCCTTCAGACTCAGCATAACTGAGATAAGTCTCTTAGTATTTGGTTTTGCTGGCTATTAACTACAACATGTAATACCCCTAGGAAAGGTATTGGATATGATCGGAAAAAAACCAACTCTTAAAGGGCCCATGCACAAATTCACCTATTTTGGAAAGCAATCTAAAATCACCAGAAAGAAAAGTGCACAGTCCTTTGGTGAAAAGAGACTCACCTGATAGGCTCTGGGTGCATCTCGGTGAGAGGTGAGATCTCTCCAGGGACTGAGACATTGGTGGCAGCCATTATTGTGACCTGGTAAAGACGTGCTGACACAGATGCTGGCAGATGCCATTGGAGTTCTTCCACTGGCCTGTTAGCCGAGGGTCTGCCCTACCTATTAGAATACCAGTTTAATCCAGTTCAGCCAAGGGAAGGCAGCCTGCCCTAGGTACTGGTCCCATCCAACAGCAGGCCCTCGGGCAACATTTCAGTCTGCATAGACTGGGTGCCTGGATCCTCAGCAGGCAGGCAAGTGGGTCCACCTTTTTGGGGCAGGACATGTGTGATGAGCAAGTGGAGAGTGTGGGGCAGTGGTGGAGTGTGTGTTGGCCTCTGCAGTGGGGTGACTGGGTCCACTCCAGGGGGTTGGGAAGTGTGCATGGGCTGGGAATGTGTTGATTGTGGATGTGGACCTGTGGGCTATGGGGTTTATCAGCAGCAGAGAACTGTGCTTCTCAAAGAGCCACATAGGGGACTGGCACCCCTTCCAAAGCCTGAAACAATTGGGGACTCCTGTGCCTGGGGCCAGCCCCACCCAGCTGCAAACCTGAGAGAACTGACAACAGCCTTGTAGGCCAGAGGCCTACAACAATTGTAAGTCCCAAGCCTCAAAACCAGCCATGCTGGGGGCTTACTCACTAACAGAGAAACTGCAACAGCTGTGTGCTATTAGACCTTGCAGCCAACTATGGTGGGGCTCCCCAAACCTGATAAACTGACTGAAGGGTCCATAGTAGCCACACAGCTGAGTACTACAACCAACTAGTCAGGGGGCCAGCCTAGACTCCCTGGGCACCTGCAGCAAGAGCAACCCTGCCATAAAAGGGAGACACATGTAACCCACACAGATGTCACTCCTGGAACATTTGGAACTGGTGACAAGAGGGCAGTACACTGCTGGGCCTCAAAAGGTGTCACCTACATAAGGCCATTTCTCCAAGATCAATAGATGTAGCTGACCCACCTGATACATGGATATAAGCACAGAGAATGAGGCAAAATGAGGAGGCAAAAGAATATGTTCCAAGCAAAGGAACAGGACAAAACCCCAGAAAAAGAACTAAATGAAACAGAAATAAACAATCTACCTGACAAAGAGCAAAAAGTCATATGGATGCTCACTGATCTTGGGAGAAGAATGGATGAACACTGTGAGAGCATCAACAAAGAACTGGAATATATAATAAGGACCAATCAGGAACCATTCAGGAATCCTGAATGAAGAACCATTCAGGAATACAATACTGAAAATGAAAAATTCACTAGAGGAACTCAATAGCAGAGTAGGTGATGCAGAATATGGGCAAGATGATACAGAAAGCTGGACAAAAGACCAGAGGAAATCATCCAAGCTGATTTTTAGAAAGAAAAATCTTTTCCTTTAAAAAGGAAAAGAACAGTCTAAGGTAACTCCGGGACAACATCAAGCACATTCAGATTCGTATTGTAGGTATCCTTGAAGGAGAAGAGAGAGACAAAGGGCGGAGAATCTATTTGAAGAAATAATAGCTGAAAACTTTCCTAACCTAAGGAAGGAAACAGACATCCAAGTACAGGAAGCACAGAGAGCAGCAAACAATATAAACCCAAAGAGGCCTACACCAAGGCATATTATAATTAAAATGTCAAGAATTAAAGATAAAGACAGAATCCTAAAAGCTGCAAGAGAAAGGCAACAAGTGACATACAAAGGAAACTGCATAAGGCTATCAGCTGACTTCTCGGCAGAAGCCTCACAGGCTAGAAGGGAGAGGCAGGATATATTTAAAGTGCTGAAAGGAAAAAACCTACAGCCAAGAATATTCTACAAAGCAAAGTCATCATTCAGAATGGAAGGAGAGATAAAGAATTTCCCAGACTAGCAAAAATTAAAGGAGTTTATCACCAAGAAACCAGTTTTACAAGAAATGCTAAAGGGACTTATTTAAGTGAGAAAGAGGAGACCACAAATAAGAATAAGAAAATTATTGGGGCCGGCCTGGTGGCGCAGCAGATAAGTGCACACATTCTGCCTCAGCAGCCTGGGGTTTGCTGGTTCGGATTCCGGGTGTGGACATGGCACCGCTTGGCACGCCATGCTGTGGTAGGTGTCCCACATATAAAGTAGAGGAAGATGGGCACAGATGTTAGCTCAGGGCCAGTCTTCCTCAGCAAAAAGAGGAGGATTGGCAGCAGTTAGCTCAGGGCTAACCTTCCTCAAAAAAAAAAAAAAGAATAAGAAAATTATTTTTAAGAAAAGCAATAAAATCACTGGTAAAAGGAAAAATATAGTAAAGATCAACAACCTGTGAAGATAGTGTGAAGGTCAAAAGACGAAAGTACTAACGTTACCTATTACTCCAATGATAAGAGGGTAATGGATACACTCACACAAAATAAGAGGTTGGATATGATATCAAAAACATGAACTATGGGAGGAAAGGAGTAAAAGAGTAGAGCTTTTAGAAATAGGTCAAACTAAAGAGACCATCAACTCAATATAGATTGCTATATGTGTAGAATATTGTATATGAACCTCATGGTAATCACAAACCAGAAACCTATAATAAATACACAAATAATTAAGAGAAAGGAACCCAAACATAATACTAAAGAGCCATCAAACCACAAGGAAAGAGAGCAAGAGAAGAAGAATGGAACAGAGGAGAACTAAAACACCCAGAAAAAAGTAACAAAATGACAATAAGTATATATTTATCAATTTCTACTTTAAAAGTCAATAGACTAAATGCTCCAATCAAAAGGCATAGGGTGGCTGATTGGATAAAAAAAACAAGACCCACATATATGCTGCATACAAGAGACGCACTTCAGGCCTTAAAGACATTCGTAAACAGAAAGTGAAGGGATGGAAAAAGAGACTCCATGCAAATGGCAAAGAAAAGAAAGTTGGAATAGCAATTATTTATATCAGACAAAACAGACTTTAGAACAAAAACTGTAACAAGAGACAAAGAAGGGCACTATATAATGATAAAGGGAAGAATCCAGCAAGAGGGTATAACACTTGTAAATATCTATGCACCTAACATAGGAGCACCTAAATATATAAAGAAATTATTAACAGACATAAAAGGAGAAATAGACACTAACACAATATTAGCAGGGAACTTTAACATTCCACTTACATCAGTGGATACATGATCCAAACAAAAGATCAATAAGGAAACACTACCTTAAATAACACATTAGACCAGATAGACTTAGAAGATACATATAGAACATTCCATCCAAAACCACAGAATACACATTCCTTTCAAATGTGCATGGAACATTCTCCAGGATTGATTACATGTCAGGCCACAAAATAAGTCTCAATAAATTTAAGAAGACTGAAATAATACAAAGCATCTTTTCTGACCATAAAAGTATGAAATTAGAAATCAACTGCAGGAAGATAATCAGAAAAACCACCAATATGTGGAGATTAAATAAAATGCCACTGAGCCATGATGGAGTCAATGAAGAAATCAAAGGAGAAATCAAAAATTACCTGGAGAGAAATGAAAATGAAAATACGACATGCCAAAATCTATGGGATATAGCAAAAGCTGTTCTAAGAGGGAAGTTTACAGCAATATAAGCTTACCTCAACCAACAAGAAAAATCCCAAATAAACAATCTAACAGTGCACCTAAAAGAACTAGAAAAAGAAGAAAAAAAACACAGCCCAAAATCAGTAGAAGGAAGGAAATAGTCAAAATTAGAGCAGAAATAAATGAAATACAGACTAAAATAACAATAGAAAAAATCAATGAAACCAAAAGCTGGGTCTTTGAGAAGATAAACAAAATTGACAAGCCTTCAGCCAGACTTACCAAGAAAAAAGAGAGAAGGCTCAAATAAATAAAATCAGAAATGAAAGAGGAGAAAATACAGCAGACAACTCAGAAATACAAAAGATTATCAGAAAATACTACAAAAAGCTATATGCCAACAAATTGGATAATCTAGAAGAAATGGATAAATTCTTAGAATCTACAACTTTCCAAAACCAAATCAAGAAGAAATAGAGAATTTGAATAGACTGACCACCAGTAAGGAGATCCAAACAGCAATCAAAAACCTCCCCAAAAATAAAAGTACAGGACTAGATGGCTTCCCTGATGAATTCCACCAAACATTCAAAGAAGACTTAATACCTATCCTCCTCAAACTGTTCCAAAAAATTGAAGAGGAGGGGAAGCTTCCTAACTCATTCTAAACCAGACAAAGACAACACACACACAAAAATTACTGGCCAATATCCTTGATGAACATCAGTGAGAAAATCCTCAATAAAATACTAGCAAATTGAATACAGCAATACATTAAAAAGATCATACACCATGATCAAGTGGGATTTATTCCAGGGATGCAGGGTTGGTTCAACATTCAGAAATCAATCAACATGATACACCACATTAACAAAACAAAGAAAAATAGTCACGCAGTCATCTCCATAGATGCAGAGAAAGCATTTGACAAGACACAGCATCCATTTATGATAAAAACTCTGAATAAAGTGGGTATAGAAGGAAAGTACCTCGAGATAATCAAGGCCATATATGACAAATCCACAGCTAATATCATTTGCAATGGAGAAAAACTGAAAGCTATCCCTCTAGGAACAAGGACCAGACAAGGATGCCCACTTTCACCACTCTTATTTATTATAGTATTGGAAGTCTTAGCGAGAGCAATCAGGCAAGAAAAAGAAATAAAAGCGATCCAAATTGAAAAGGAAGAAGTGAAACTGTCACTATTTTCAGATGACAGGATTTTATATATAGAAAACCCTAAAGAATCCACCAAAAAAGTTTTAGAAATAATAAATGAAAATGGTAAATTTGCAGGATACAAAATGAACATACAAAATCAGTTGCCTTCTATACACTAAAAACGAAGAAGCAGAAAGAGAAATTAAGAATACAATCTCAGTTACAATTGCAACAAAAGGAATAAAATATCTAAGAATAATCTTAACCAAAGAGGTGAAAGATCAGTAAACTGAAAACTATAAAACATTGTTGAAAGAAATTTATACAAAGAAATGGAAAGATATCCATGCTCTTGGATTGGAAGAATTAACATAGTTAAAATGTTCATACTTCCTAAAGCAATCTACAGATTCAATGCAATCCCTATCAAAGTTCCAACAATATTTTTCACAGAAATAGAACAAAGAAAACTAAAATTAGTATGAAACAACAAAAGACCCCGAATAGTCAGAGGAATCCTGAGAAAAAAGAACATAGTTGGAGGTATTACACTCCCTGATTTCAAAATCTACTACAAA
This sequence comes from Equus asinus, assembly GCF_041296235.1. Taxonomy (NCBI): domain Eukaryota; kingdom Metazoa; phylum Chordata; class Mammalia; order Perissodactyla; family Equidae; genus Equus; species Equus asinus. Next base: position 143,616,235 of record NC_091790.1, on the reverse strand, counting down.
ACTATAGTAACCAAAAGAGTATGGTACTGGCACAAAAACAGACACAGAGATCAATAGAACAAAATCGAGAGCCCAGAAATAAATCCACACATCTATGGACGACTAATTTTCAGTGAGGGAACCAAGAACATACAAGGGAGAAAGGAAAGTCTCTTCAATAAATAATGTTGGGAAAACCGGACACCCACATGCAAAAGAATGAAACTAGATCACTAACTTACACCATACACAAAAATTAACTCAAAATGGATTAAAGACTTGAATGTAAGACCTATATCCATTAAACTTCTAGAAGAAAACATAGGCTGTATGCTCTTTGACATCAGTCTTAGTAGCATATTTTCAAGTTCCATGTATGACTGGGCAAGGAAAACAATAGAAAAAGTAAACAAATGAGGCTATATCAAACTAAAAACTTCTGCACAGCAAAGGAAACCATCAACAGAATGAAAAGACAACCTAACAATTGGGGGAAGATATTTGCAAACCATATATCTGTTAAGGGGTTAATGTCCAAAATATATAAAGAACTCATATGTCTCAACAACAACAAAACTAACAACCCAATTAAAAAATGGGCAAGAGATCTGAACAGACATTTCTCCAAGGAAGATATACAGATGGCCAACAGGCACATGAAAAGATGTTCAACATCACTAATTATCAAGGAAGTACAAATCAAAACTACAATGAGGTATCACCTCACTCTGGTCAGAATGGCTGTCATTAACAGGACAGGAAACAAGTGTTGGAGAGGGTGTGGAGAGAAGGGAACTCTCATACACTGCTGGTGGGGCCACCAAGTAGTGCAGCAACTATGGAAAATGGTATGGAGATTCCTCAAAAAATTAAGAATAGAACTACCATACGATCCAGCTACTCCACTGCTGGGTGTTTATCCAAAGAAGATGAAAACATGAATCTGTAAAGATATATGCATCCCTATGTTCAATGCAGCATTATTCACAATAGCCAAGACTTGGAAGCAACCTATGTACCCATCAAGGGATGAATGGATAAAGACGATGTGGTATATATACTCAATGCAATACTACTCAACCATGAAAAGGATGAAATCTGGTCATTTGTGACAATATGATGGACCTTAAGGATATTATGCTAAGAGAAATAAGTCAGAGAGAGAAAGTCAAATACTCTACAGTTTCACTCATAAATAGAAGATAAAAACAATGGCAAACAATCACATAGAGACAGAGATTGGATTGTTGGTTACCAGAGGGGAAAGGGGAAGGCACGAGGGCAAAAGGGGTGATTAGGCGCACGTGTCTGGTGATAGATTGTAATTAGTCTTTGGGTGGTGAACATGAGTAATCTACACAGAAATTGAAATATAATGATGTACACTCTAAATTTATGTAGTATTATAAACCAATGTTATCTCTATAGAAAAAATAAAATTAAAAAAAGAGCTTTACAGCCAAGGAGAGCCATCATTGGTATTCCTTTAAAAAAGTCCTAAATAGAATGACAACTCCTTCTGCCTATACTGACCCACTCTGATGGTATCAGATCAAAACTGCAAGTTCCTCAACTCCATCACAGCTCCACTTTTTCCTTTACGTAACTACCATTTGACTCTAGTCTCTCTTCTAGTCCATTCCTTACTCTTCATGTCGCCTTTAGAACGGTCTTTTAAAAACAGAGAGAGAATTTGGTAACCTGCATCTGACAGTTCCTCTTGCATATAGAACACAGTTTAGGGCAGGATCCAGTCTTCCTTTCTAGCCTCATTATCCATAGCATCCTCTTTCTATCCCCATCAGAATTAATTGCCACATTCTCTTTGGTCCCTATTGCAAATAACTCAGTAACTATAACTTTTGTTTTTTAATTATTCTTTTGATTTTTGTATCATCTAGAAACACTAAACTCTTTGAGGACAAGAACTCTGTCTTACTCCTTTTTGTTTTCCACCACTTAATGTAATATTTTAGGAAACTCAAAAAATGGTTTCTTGGACTTACGTTTTTAACGAATTGAGCTATTATTATGGTATATGAAATGACTAGCATGTAAGAATGCATTTGGGGCTTTCTAGATGAAGTCATGTTTGGGAAATCTTCTCAGAGTTGATTGTAAAATGATGGCACAGGAAAGAAAGGAAGTATTGGAAGTATTTACAAAAATTATGGTTGGACTGGGAGTATTTAAGGAAGACAGCGAAAGTAGACTGACTTAATGAGCACATAATAGGGGAAATAGAAACTGGGCTCTGTTCAGGCCAGGCAGAGTCATGACTTTGGACAAATCCAGTAGAGATGGTGGGACGGGAAGTTAAAGAGTGAGATCCACAGCAGGTCAGGTTCTGATTTATGGTTCAACACCTGTGTTTAGTTTATTGATGAAAATTCTTTGAGAAGTAATACACCAAATGAGTTTAGGAATGCATTTTTTCTTCAACTTATTTTTAGATAGAATGTACAGTGTGGTCTTAATTGTTCTTACTGTATGCTAATAAGAAAGACAGTACTCCTGGTTGTTGGAATAAATCTCTTCTGTGTTCTTTGCCCTCAACTTGACTGCAAGCCTTTGATGTCTGATATGCATGATTTCTGTCTAATATACTTAGGTATATAAAGTTGGGAGCCATTCTTAGGCTCCTTTGCCAATGAGATTTAACTTTTTCTGAGAGAGAAATAAATGCCTTGTCGTGGCCACATTAATAACCAGTGAAATACACGTTTATTAATATCATCTTAAATGTTGTTATTTACAACTCAGTTTTCTAGAATCAAAGAGCTTTCAAAGAGCCAGAGTCTTCAGAAATGACTATTAAATCCCTCTAAATCTTTGTTTGGGCAAGATTTAGCACTACTGATTTGTGTAAATACTGGGATAATCCTCTTGCCCCTGGGAGGCCTAGTCCTAGAAAGTGGAGGGAAATGTAACCCAGAGCATAATTAGGAGAGCCAACTTCAAAGAACGTGGAAGCTAACTGTTGACATTATAGACAGATGCACGATTTTTTTCTTTCCCAAGTATGAAATCAAAAAGCTAATCTGACCTCTTTATCAAAGGAAACAAGAGATTCCCTGTCTTTTAGGCACCGGTACTGACTTCAGGGAAGAGTTTCCATTGCCTGCTTTTAAGTGTTTCTCCCTAACTGGCTCTTATACAGGTCAAATGGCAAAGAAGAGTTGGATTCTAGAATTGTAGTTTTTTCCTCTCTTTTTTCTAGTTCCTTTAGCGGATAGTTTAAGATTGGTATATTTTCTGGTTGAGAATATCGTTTAAAAATAAAGCATTAAAATATAAATAGAGCAGTTGTTTGAAATACCCCTTGCATATTGACTTTTCTTTCTTTTCTCGTAATTTCAAAATTGTCAGAAAGAGTAGAAGTTTGAATTAGATTTAGGTAGAAGAAACAGAAAATTGAAGCTGACAATAATAGAAGGTAAGTAAATCTTTCCTTCATTTGGATATTTCTTTCGTATTTTCCTTCTCAGATTGAAATAACACTAGACACTCATAGAGATAGATGAATGGAAAAATTTTTGTAAAATTCTGGAATGATATAGGATTGATAGAATTGAGAAGAATAATTTCTTGAAAATCCCTACTGTGTAGCAATAGAAATTAACTAGAATATTTTTTAACCTATCAATGGTGGAAATATAGAGAAACTTGTTTACATTTTGTCAATTTTTTTGATGAGTTCTGAAATCTAGACAGCAAGAATAGAAGTATTTATTGAATTTTTTCTTTATTTTAGAAGTTTGTATTGGGGTGATAACGTGATGAATTGAGTTAGGAGATGAGACATCTGCAAGTAACAGAAAACCTGCCTGTCTCTTAGTTCCTGTTGACTAGGATAATGGCCCTGTACATTTTCCCAGACAAGAAGAGAACATCACCACATCAATAATCCCAAAAGCTTAGTGAAGCTTCAAAGTGGGAAAGAAAGGTCAAAAATTATTCAAGGGCTTTGTAATGCGTCATTTCCTGCATTTCTCTCTGGCCCCTCACCCTACAGAACACGATATTCCCTAAAATTAACAAGTTTGCTGTTTTCATTGCTCCACTGGCATATATATTCTGCCTTATCCCATAAAATAGTTACCCTTGTATTTGTTTTTCACCCTCTATCTAGACTTTATATGCACCTTGAATAGAGTCATTTTGTCTTAGGGAAATTTAAACCCAGATGAAATTATAATTATGTAAAGGCCTCAGGTAGAATAAGCACCATTCCAAATTTGGAAAATTTTTTTTTTCTTGGGGATTATAGGCTCCTAATACTAGTTTTTGCATTTTAATATATTTTAAAAAGATTTTCATAGAATCTCTTCTATGAAACATTTAATAGTTTTATGTTGTTATAATTTGTGATCAAATTTTTTTTATTATCGATATAGCAAAGCATGTGATTAAAACTTACCACTAATAATTTTTTGAGATTTAAATATATTATTCACCGATACAGAAAATTCGAGGAAATATACACAGGTATAAAAAAGAAAATAGGGGGCCAGCCCAGTGGCGCAGTGGTGGAGTTTGCATGTTCCACTTCAGTGGCCCAGGGTTCACTGGTTGGGATCCCAGGTGCAGACATGGCACCCCTTGGCAAGCCATGCTGTGGCAGGCGTCCCACATATAAAGTAGAGGAAGATAAGCACAGATGTTAGCTCAGGGCCAGTCTTCCTCAGCAAAAAAGAGGAAGATTGGCAGCAGATGTTACCTCAGGGCTAATCTTCCTCAAAAATAAAAGAAAGAAAAGAAAATTTTTCCCACTTTCCGTTGATAACAGCTGTTAACTTTCCTGTGGACATCCTCTCTCTATACAAACACATAAATAATTTTAATCATATTGGATTATACTATGCATGTTAATCTGCAAACTCTTTTTTCACTCAAAAGTATATGTAGATTTTGTTCCTTTATTTCCTTTTTCCCTCTTATTGATTTTTCCTATCTGTCTTACAGAAAGGGCTATAAAGCTTGGATTTATTTGTGTAATATATACATATTGTCTTCTTTGGGTGTGTTTGCAAGCCATTGTGGCATGTAAATTATTTTCATATTAATGACCATAAATATGTATTATCTTTAAAATTCATTGTTTCAGTTTATCATAATTTATGAAGCCAACAGCTATTAATAGGCCTTTAGGTTCTTTCAATTTTTGGCTATTATGAATTACTTTCTCTAGGGCCTAGTTTCCTAGTACTTATGTCTTTGTGTAATTCTAGGGTAAATTCTTGGAAGTAGAATTTCTGGGTGATACTTATTGCCCGACTACAAAAAGTTTGAACCCATTTACAAGCCCTGCAATAGTGTGTCAGTGTGCACTTTACCTACATTCTTACCAATACCTATTATTGTCAATCTGTGTAACAGAAAGAAAATGATTTTTTAAAAATAATTTATTATTTTTAATAGAGAAAACAAAAGTGGAACATTTGTATGAAATCAGTTTATGTTGACAAAAAATGGATATACACATGGTTAGAAAGTTTAAACAGCAGAGAAAGATGTAATTAGAAGTGTAAAGACCTCTCTCCACTCTCAAAACCTCTCCCCAGAGGAAACTACTGTGAACTGTTTCATGTGATCTCTCCAGAAAATTAAAATTTATACATATATATGTATTTCTATTTATTTACAAAAAGTAAATGTGAATATTACTATAGTTCTGTACTTTATATTTTTCACTAAATATATTTAGGTCTAATTCTATATTATAGTTACTAAGTCTTTCAATTGCTGACGTTCCACTACATATAATCTCATTTATATAACCTGTTTTTCATCAGAAGGCATTTAAAGTATTTCTAGGGTTTTTTTTGGTTATTTTATTTATTTTTACTGTGATAAACACCTTTTTACATATCTTGGGATACTTGTGTTAGAATTTTCTTAAGGCAGCTTCCTAGCTGCAGAATTTTGGGGTTAAAGCTACACGGATTTACAATTTTAAGAGACGCTGCCAAATTTCTTTCCAAAAGTATTTTAGCAGTTCATAAATTTTCCTCACACTTTGGTTACAGGAGGGTAAAAGGTAACTTTTCAATTAGCTAATAGGATAGATAAAAAACAGCATCTCATTGTAATTTTCATCTGCTTTTTAAAATTAGAAGTAAGATTGAATTTATTTTTTATGACCTTCTCCCTACCTCTACCTGTGAATTGCCTTTTCTTCTTTTGTCCTATTTCATTTCATTTATTTTATTTTTTTAAGTTGTAATTCTTATCATTCTTTATTAGTTTTGATGGATTGTTTTAATTAAGAATAATAGTTTTTGTCATATGCATTAAAAATTACCCCTAATTTATGATTTTTTTTTTTATCATACTCAAATGTTGCGTTTACCCAGATTTATCAATCCATTTCTCCATGGCTTCTTGATTTGGTTTCCTATTTACACATCCCTACTCTACATCAAGATTGCAAGTATATTTTTCATTTAATATGTTTACTTTTGATTGTTCTTTGATGCACTTGGACATTATTTTGGGAAATGGAATAAAGAAGAAATCTAGGATTATTTTTTCCAAATAGCTAACCACTTGTTTCAAGAGCGTTTATTGAATAATTCTCTTTTCTCCTACTAATTGAAAAACCACCTTTAATGTCAAATATATTTTCATATTATTTTGGATCTGTATTCTGTTCAATTTGTTTGTCTAATATTTCCCTGGTGCCAAGGTAATTTAATTATTGTTGCTTCACAATATCTTTTAATATCTGGTAGGTCTAGTGACCTGTCATTAATCTTCTTATTCAAGATTTTTTGGGATACTCTCACATTTTTCTGGATGAATTTTAATGCTACTTTGTAAAGTTTCAAAAATAATCCTGTTAGTGTATATTGAATCTTTTCAATTTTAGGTATTACTATCCTAAAATAAAATTCTTTTATATTTCAGTCAATTTTAATATTTTCTTTACATAAGTTCTCTACATTAAAAAAAGTTTATTCTAGATATTTTATCTTTCTTGCTATTATAAATGAGATATTTTCTTTCATTCTATTTTCTATAGATTATACATAGGAAAATTACTGATTTTTGAGTGTTAATTTTATAACTAGATATGTTACCAAATTTTCTTATTATTTACTATAATTTTGTATTGAATTCTTGAGGTTTTCTAGGTATATAACATTTCGTCTTCAAGTCATGGTGATTTTGCCTTTTCCTCTTCAATATACGTTTCTCTTCTTTCTTTCCTTTCATTGACTGATACTTCCAGAGAAATATTAAACAATAATGGCAAAAGTGGACATTCTTCTTGTGTGAATGTTGGCTTTGTAAGTGCTTTTATTTGACATCTATTGAAATTGGCATATTTTACCCTCTTTTTAGTCTGTTAATATGGTGGAGTATATTAATAGATTTTCCGATATTGAGTCACCTTTAAGGCAAATGGATTTTAATGAAGCCAATTTAAAGGACATATAATGAGTATCGTATCTTAGCAAATGAAAATGAAATGTTTCATTTTAAGAACACTATCCAAGGTGAGGCAGAAAAGGCATTCTCAGTAGTTTAAGATTTAAGCATCCCTGGAGCTCTGTGTGTGAGGATCATTATCTCCTCTTTGTTGCCTTAAGAGGCATTAGTATCAAATCGTGGCCAATTAGCTATTTTTCTTTTCTTTTTTTCAAAGCACTTCATATTACTTATTTAGGAAATAATATGATATATTTCTTATTTGAATCAGTTTGTGAGCTAAATAATTATTTTTAATTTCTCTGTCATGGCTTTGGCATTCTGTAATTTAAATGAAACCTTTCTTTAATTAGGATTTGCACATCATAAAACATAATCAAAAGATACTAGCTTCTAGCTTGTTTATTGTAGAAAAGGGATTCTACTTTACTATATCATTATCTCCTTTCTTTCAAGTGAGATATCAAAAGAATTTTATACAAATAAGAAAGCAAATTTGGGTCAAATTTCACATAAAAAGAATGAAAATAATGCCAAATAATATGTTATTCAGGGAGAAAAAAACTTTCTAATGTCTGAATATCATAATATCAGACAAACCTATTTTCCAAAATAGTCTCTCCAAGCTATAAGCTCTAGTGTATGTTCATTTTGATGCAGGGATTTGTTAGAATAACAAATTTCAGGGCTTTTGAATTGAAGTGAACTATCTTTATTTTATCAATTATTATTTCATCCTTTCTTTGGTAAACAAATAAAGCTAAGCAAAATATATGGTATTTCAAGGTATTATTTCACACAACACATCAAAGTTGTATCTATGCTATAACATGTAAAGGAAAATTTGATTCTTTCCTTTTGTCTAATTTTAGTTTGTCACATTCTTTTTTCAGGTTTCCTAATTTATCTCATCAAAAGATGGCTGAGCTGCAAGGAATAAGGAATAGTTATATGACCACATTATGCTTCCTAAGTACTTTTTTCTAGGAATCAAAGGTCAGGTTTCATTGGCAGTGAAGATAAAGGCAACCACCTAGAAAAGGTAAATAGAAATTAATTTACAAAATATGGTAACCAGGTTATTGACTTCTCAGATCTTTTAAGTAGATATTTGCCCTCCTTCAGTTCTGAGACCTGAGCCTCGCCACAATGCTACTCTTTCAGGGTCCTGTTGAACTATGGCATTTAAGTAGTCAGTGGGGACCTTCCTGGTGTAAAGTTATTTTGGGTCCTTAGTGGTCCCAAATGATGACCAAAATTTGGTGAGCCACACATATTTGGGGGAAAAAATGTGTAGAGCTTAAAGATTTGGCAGCAACAATCTTATCTTATAAACAACGTTTTATAAATGATCATCCTAACACAGAGGAAAAGAAAAAGTGCTGTGGACACTCATCAGCCACGAGAAAGTTTTCATTTCCGATTTCTCCTCTTTTAGGACCATGAGTGCCATAGAAATTCCTGTCGTGTAGACTCTCAAACTTGCTTTCTTTGAAACATTAAATTAATATTTTATATCACATTTCAAATTTTGTTTATATGCAGCTTAGCTTTGTGGCTAATGTTTATGTAACTTTGTGTGTGGTTCAGATTGTGTGTATAGATGGTCCTTTAAGGATGGTTTGAAGGTTGGTTAATATTGTAAATGGCAACAATGGCAATCTATCAATACTGGCCATAATTTAATAAATAGTGACAGGAAGAATATTTCACTTGTGACTTTCATAGCCTTCTGAAATACCAGAATTGTTGCTTATGTACAATAAATCGTTTTGATCCATTAGGATATTTGAAATGATCACTAACGCTGAATCTGACTAGCAGAGCTGCCTATTTAAGAAAATAAAGTTAGATAAAACAGTCTGTGTTATGTTTAGCTCGTATTGTGTTACATTATATGTTAATGTTGTCTAAGTCCAAATGGCAGGAGAGAAAGTTTATTTATTAAGGAGGTTTTATGCATTTATTCAAGTTTGAGCACTGTATGAAGGAGTTTTAAACATTTAACACATGTCTTTGTCGTAAAGGAACAAAAGTCTATTAGAGGAGCCCAGACAAAGAAATTCTCTGGTGGTTTTAACAGTTACTGGGCTTCAATACTAATCGAGTGAGTGAGTGAATGAAAGCAAAAGGACAAGACAAAACCAGCGTAAATGAAATACTGAATGTAAAGCAATTAATGTGACTGGAGTGAGAAAGTGAGTTAATATTTTAAGTCTGACTTATCCCACAGCTCTCAATAACCTCTCCTGTTCCCAGAGCACACTGGAGAGCTGGGAAGGTGGGGGTATGAACAAAAATATAAATGGGCATCAAAAATAATAGAAAATAAAGGATTTCAGATTCAGTTTTAATATTTTTCAATGAATATTATGATACAAAGAAAATCATTAAAATCAAACATACTAAATATTTTAGTAAGTTTAAATTTATTTCCAATTGTGAAATCTTAAGAGGAAGTATTACAAAGATCATAAATCAATTCAATGTAATGGCAAAAGACTGTCTTAAAATTTTGTTTTGATTTTCTGTGAAGAATCAAGGGTTGTCATCGGCTAAATAAAGCATCTGGATATTTTGTGTTTACAAGGATTATTGGTGGGGCAGGAAACTGAATTTATTTAGTTAAGAGTCTTGACTTTGAGTGGAGGGGGCTGCAAGACCCAAATAGATTGCTTTAAATTTTTCTTTATTTTTATAAAAGTTATTTGTGAAAATAATTTTGAAGTCAAATTAAGCTTATTATGAATGACAGCAGTCTCTTTCTGCATCGCCCACTCCCCCAATTTCTTGCTCTCTCTAAGTAACTAGTTTCAACTTTTAAAATATTTTAATGTTTACTGTCACTTTGCTAAGTAATGGATAACTTTAGAAGACATAGATCCAGCTCACTTTCACAGGACCACCACGACCTCACCATATACATTCACTTTTCCAATGTTGTCATATGCTTTGTTCAGATCATTTCTCTGGGTTTACATTAAATGACCAAGCCATTGCTATTTATAGCTGAACCATAAAGCATACTCTTACTTTTCTTTTTGACACAATCTTCTGTTTTCCTGGAATTAATAATTGTTTTGGTTTTTTGTATGCTTATTTTTCTTTGTACTTACCACTAATTCAACCCTAAATTCTTCTCCAAATGTATAAATCTTCTCTCAATATATTGGAACTCCTAAGAGAGTCTGTCAATTTCCTCTTATTGGAGACTTCTTTTGCGCTGCTTGAATCTGAATCCGATGCTATTTAGACATGCTGTACTGTGTCATCTTTGGATTTCCTTTTATGAATGAGGATTTCTCTTGCCTCTTTTGTGTTGGATACCCTGCTTTCTGGATAAACTTTGTCTTTTTGGTGGAGTCCTTCTACCAGTACCTTACTTAGAAGGTAGTAAGGTAGGAACTTTTTTGCATATCAGAAAATGTCTTTATTCTACCTGAACACTTGACTGATAATTTATCTGGGAGGTAGTAGTCTTCTGGCTTGGAATGTATATATGTATCCTATCTCTGGCAGCTCACGGAATACTCCCTTTGTTACCAGTGCTGTAAAATTTCAAAATGTTCTTTCTTAGACAGTGTCCTTTTCATCCATTGTTCTGGGCCCTTAGTGGCCTTTTTCAATTTAGAAACTCATGTTTATTAGTTCTGGAGATTTTCTAGAATTATTTTACTTATGATCTTCTGTCCTCCACTTTCAGTGACATCTCTGAAACTCTATTATCATGAATTAATATGGATTGTTGGTTTATTTTGTGATATTTCTGTCTCTCTCTTTTGGTTCATTTTTTCTTAGAGATTTTTTTCTATCAAGTTTTGGAGTTCTGTTATGATATTTTTAATCTCCAAGAGCCATTTTTTGTTCTTTTAATGTTCTTTTCTTATAGTATCATGTCTTTGGTTCATAGGTGCAAAAGAAATTCAGTATTATTATTATAAAATTTAATGGCAACTTTGGCTTGAACAATTGTCAAATTTCTTAATCTAACCTTTATTTGAAAATAACTGGCTAATTTAGTCAAAAAACCTAGCTAATCTTTGTCCTAAAATATTTTTAATAGCTAAAACTTTCATTGTGTAATATTATTCCTCTAAATGTTTAGGTATGAATATGAACATAGCGGGCATTTAAATCAAATTTTACCTCTATTATAAACTGAACCTATAAGAACCCAACTTTAATTTGCTAAATGTAGATTTGTGAACATTTATTAGCAATTTATAATCAGGATAGTGAATTAGCATACCCCACTGTTATCTTGTTTACATTTCCTTGTGTAACAGTGCCTCTTGTGCTGATTTTTGTGAATTCTGCCAAATTTCCTTTGATGGAATACAACAATAGTATTTTCCTCCCTTCTCAGAGCTTCAGGAAATAACTAACATCCAAGGGAGACCTCCTCACCACTGTTATATTAGTAAATGTATTTAACAGAATCGAATCTATACATATCACATATCTATTACATAACACATCCACTGCTAAGTGTGAGAAATTGCGCATAAGACAATGTAAAGACAGTAAGCCCCCAGAACACACTCACCTACCCAATGGGCATCTGCAGTCACGTCCTGCTTTGTAATTCAGGCTTTGAGACTTTTCTGGGATCACAGAACTCTGCTAAATGCACTTACTTTGTTTACACTCTAGGAAGTAGCTATTTCTCTGCTAGCTCAAGCCAGTATCCTAGGTATTTACTTACCTCACTTTACAACATTCTTGGTTACACTTCAAAAAATCTTTCCTGATGGATAGAAACTTTTATTCTATTAGATGTAACCATTTCTTTCTTGTTGATTTAGTCTTTTTCTCTGTTGATAGAAAACCACTGGATTCCAGGAGCTTTCTAACTCCCAGAACTTCAACAACCCCTCCCCATCTCATTATGTATTTTTTTCACTTATTTTAGATGATGGAAGAAGTACCGGACTGAGTATATGTTTTGCAGCGTAAGATTATCACCCTGATTTTTGGGACAAGTTGTGTGAATACTACAATTGGTTCCAAAAATAGACTAGGTTATGAGGACAACATGTGGTAAAATTCTCCTATTGCTTTGCCATATGTCCAAATATTCATAAGCCCTTATTGTTAGAGCCTTTGTTTGATGTTTATTATTTAGGAAAAAGTTACTAGTTAATCAGCCATCACCAATATACATAAAGAAAGAGCTGGACATTTTTAGGAACTCCACAAGGCTAGCCAATGTGAATTTCTGTTTTTTCTAGGAGTCTGGGATAATATCACTGTAGAAGATGGTGGGTCATTTAATTCTGTCTGCTGCTTAAATTATACCTCTCTAGTGCTTACCAGAACTTTATTCCTTATAGCCATATATGTTAGCAACATATTCCACATCTTATGAAGTACTAATAGAAATAAATTTGGATCATGATGTAACTGGGGTGTCTGATTTGGACGACAGCTTCTCCAGTTAATGGGTTGGCTTTAGTTTGAGAAGGCTTAGGGAATTTAAGTGATTCTTAGGGGTGTGTGTCTGCATGAGAGAAGAGCAGTCCAGAAATTTTGGCTGTTCTTACCTACTGGATTCTCAGCAGGACGATTCGAACTCCCAGAATCAGGCCAATATCTCTATCTCCTGAGGGTCCAATATGCAATATCAGCCTGAGAGAGCAGATGAAATTTCTCTTTCCTGCCCACCACCCCTAGTCAGAATTCATACAACGTGGGCTTCTATAGCGAGGGCTCACTTAGATTGCCCAGAATTCTAATATACACTGTGTGCTGACTGTATCAATCCACCTGAGCTCCTGCGGAGGCTTATTCAACTTATCTGGAGGCTTATTCAACTTATCTGACAAAGAATTCTATTTTGGTCACTGTCAGAAAGGTCTGGTAGGCATCACTGTTACAAACACTAAGACCTCCCTGGGATGCAAACGTTCCTGGTCAAAGGAGCTCAAAGGGCTTCCATGGGAACAGATTCCCCACTGCCCCGACCCAGCCTTCTTGCCCTCTTCCCCCACATTTAACTCTTCATCTCTCTCCCTCATTCTCTCTCTCTTTCTCTGTACTTCTCCTTTTATTTCTCCCAACCCTACGCATTTCCATAAAATATAATAAAGCTCAAGATCTTCTGTTTTTATATTTTGTTCCTATCTCTAAAACTGGTAAATAATATGATATTTTACTGAACGAGGTACTGTTCAATGTGTTATCCACCTTAATCCTCGCAGCAATCTTGCAAAATGAGTTATTCCTTTGTTCCAATCCATGATCTTTCTCTCTCTCTCTTCCTCTCTCTCTCTCTCTCTCTTCATGTTTAAGAGATTTTTACAGACTTTTAATTTGGAATACACTGTTGGAATTGGATTGAAAAAGTATAACACCTACTAGAATATCTGTATACATTTAGTCTGTAATCATTTAGACTGTATTTATTTTGTGTTTCTCAGGATAATGGGAGGTTTATCCTTATGCAAACAAGTTTAAGAAGTTTATGTCAAATCGAATGTTTCAGAGTGAAGTAAACTCACAAAGATGACAGAATACAGTGATTCATCATTTAGACTGAACATCTTTGTGATTTCTACTTCTTTTTTTGTGGATACCTCTGTGAAGTAATAGGACATTGCATCTTCTGTTTTTAGGTAGTGCTGCTTGTATTGTTTTAGTAAAGAGTTGTCGCCATGAAAATCAAAAGCAGAGACATCATTTTAAATCCTGCAATTAAGTATATGCTTGTCAGCAGTGCAGTTGTGGCGTCTTTGATGGTGTGGGTAATGTGTGTTTTCTTCTCAGCTTACTGAGGCTGTGGTAATGGAAGCCAAGCTCAAACATCAAAGAAAAGAGGTTTTCCTTTGTAGGAAAACATCATTACGTTTTCACACCATTAGGGTGATAGAAGCGTAGCATCTCCTCTGCATGAAGTAGATGCTTTTGATTATGTTTTTTTCTTGACTAAACATAGACTAAGAAGCATATAATGTTGATCCTTACTTGTATATGTATTAATACTGCAATGCCCCAAATAATGCCTATTGATTCCCTTATTAACATTTTTAGGAAAGGGGGTGGGGTGTTAAGGAACTCGCTAATTGAAACTCATTTTAATTAATTATTAGCAGTTACTTAGGCATATCACATCTAATTTTCTGTCTTTTAAATGACATTCCCTTGAAAGCTTGAAGCGTTCTTCATGATAGCCTCATAAAAGTCAGCCTCAGCAATTATTAAAGTGAGGACATCAGGCAATTTAATCTCCAACTGAAATCAGGACTAGATGCCGAGGAATGACAGGAATGCCTATCATTCCACTTTTCTCCATATTGTTAATGAACCATTTTACAAAATAAAGGGTACGTATGCTTGAGAAACTGAGCTTACTGAAAAGTTTACTGAAATAAACCTGACATTGCCAAGATGTTATAGGGTGAGTACAGGTGAGCTAAATATACTTAGATTCTATAGGTATTATTTTCATTGTTGTTCACATAACTTCACCTTAAACAAAGTACTGTACCCAAGATAGCACTGCTAAAATAATAGCAGTGGTGGTGGTGATGATAAAACCACCCAAACCCACAAGGATGAAAAATACTGCATGTATCACAGTATTTCACACATTCGAAAAGATCGCCAGATGTAGAATGTAAGCTATCGCAAAGGGAGCAAAACAGCAAAAAAGGAAACATGTTTTAATGGCTAAGCCATTTTTCTGATTGGTTGAAACTCACCCTCCTCTGTTACAACTGCTGAGAAGGTAGCGAGACCAACTTGGTACCCTGAACAGCTGTTGTTTATTTGGCTTTCACCTACCGATATTCCTCAGATTAAATAATGTCATCACAAAAATATTTTTTAGTAGCTGTCACTTAATTGATAGTCACCTATCAACATTCTTCAAATAACATAATACCAACTGCAAAAACTTTGGGGCATATTATAGCAATAATGACACTGGTTCAGTACCTCCCAGTTTAGAAAAGAAAACACCAAGTTTTTGCTTTACTGTGGCATTGATTTTCCAAATATACATCAAATTAGCCCTGATATTTATGTAAACCAGGAAACATGTCCTTGTAAAGACATTCTCTGCTATTGATGATATAAATGAGTTAATTACCTTAATGTTCTTCTCCAGGTGATTTGATAACTTGTGCTAATCCTATTGGAGAAAATAGCAGCAGAATTTGAAAGACAGAATATGTTCACATTTAATCTAACAACAGATATCCTTCTGTCTGATTTTAAGATATACTTCTATCTGATTTTGTCTATTATTTATGCTACTCTATTTTCTATTTTTCTACTTGTTGTTTTTACTCATTTGTACAAATTGCTAATTTCCTTTTTTCTCTCATTTAGCGTTTAAATAATTGGTTATCCAGTGTTATTTGGTGAATAGACCAATGAAGCAGAATAGCATCCAGAAATATATTCCACTAAATAGGAGAATTTACTATGTAACAAAGATTTAATTCAATAGGAAAAGCATGGTTTACTTAACGAAGGTTCTGCCACAACTGGCTATCCATTTGGAAGAAAATAAGTTTAGAAGTCTACCTCACAACCTATATACAAATAGACTTCAGAAAGATCAAAACATAAATTTAAACCTAAAGAATTTTAGAAGAAAATGTAGATTACTTCATGTAAAAGTTAGAGATTGGAGGGCTCTTATTAGAGATAGGATACTCAGAATCTATAAAATAAAAAAAGAAATATATTCAAATATTTACAAATTAATACTTTCCTATAAAAATTTCCATAGACAAACTCAATAGACGTGATTGATCTTGGGAAAAATTGAAATGCAAGTGACAGAAAAAAGGACTAATATCTATAATAAACAGAGTCCTTAAATAATACATAGAGCTATTTATTAAGACAACCTCTTAAAAATGTGCAATGTAACAATATAAACTCAATTTAAAAAACAATCCTATTAAAACTGTGCAAAAAGATTTGACTCTGTAATCAATAAAAGAACAAATCCAAATGGCCAGTCGTATTTGTTAAGAATCTGAAGTTCACTGCTTGATAAATGCAACTTAAAGTAACAGTGAGAATTCGCTTTATACTCGTCAGATTGGTGCCATTTAAAAAGAGCAATTATGTCTCTGATGGGAATGTGGAGACAGGAGTGCTCTCTTACATTGCTGGTGAAGTGTGACTCTTGTCTAATAATATAGAGATACACATACCCTTTAATCAGCAGACCTACTCCTGGGAATTGAGCCCATAGAAATAATAACATGGGTCTATAAAGATTTATGTACAAGGAATTTACTGCTGGAATATTTGTGGTGGGGACAAACTGGAAACAAGGTGAATGTCCATGAATAGGGTAATGGTCGAATAAATAATGGTACATCCTTGCAACGGAATATTGTGTTTCATTAATAAGTGTAGATTGGATCCTGTGAGTTAACTTGGGAGGATTTTCAAGTGAAAAAGAGTAAGAAGACATAAAGAAGAGGGTGTAATCATCTCAGTTTTAGGAAATAAACACTGACCAAAAATTTCCGAAATCTTTACAAGAGTGGCTATGCTTTTGTTTATTATTCTTTTGGCATGGAGAAGGTTATGGAAATCATGCAAACAGGGCGCTAACATTAAGGAGTGATGTCGTGTAGTGAAAAAGAGTATGGACTTCGGAATGGAGCTTCCTACATTTAAATCCTGGCTATGCAGTTTACTAGCTATGTAACTTTGGAGAAGATACTTAATTTTTTTTTATGCCTCAGTTTCTTCTTCTGTAAAAGGAAGATGATACTAGAATCTATCTCATTGAGTTGTATTAAACAAGTTAATATACATATTTATAAAGCACTTAAAACCATGCAAGTTGCAGAATAAGTGCTCTCAGCTTGTGGGTTACATAAGCTTGGTTAAGGTGAAGGATGAGAAAGGGAGAAGAGCAAAAGAAAGGAAGAAATCACAGTCCTCTTTTGAGAGGGTTTGTTTCTCTGCCCATGTTGGTGACCTAACCACATCTTTCACCAGCCTGCTTTATTCTAGTGTCTGACAGACCCTCTTGTTTCCAGCACCACTTTCAAATCCTTGTCCCCTGGTTTGTCAGAGACTGAGGCATGAGGGACAAGGTTACCTGCATAATGGATGGGAGCTGGCCTCTCAGAGCCCTGATTAACTGACTAACCCTAATTCATTGGATAATTACCTGATGTTTCTGGCCATTTTGGCTGTGCAAACAGTTTGTTTTTCTTTCTTTGGTCATTGGCAGAGGATTGGTGGGGAGGGGGAAGGGAATAGAGTTTACTTCAATCTGATATTTTCATTTCTTTCTCCCTAGAGCCTATGCTGAAGTCCGACTCATTGCCATTTTTTAGGAGACAGTTCTCCACGGATCTGTAACTTTTGAGAGCAGAGGCACTGGCAGCTTTTGTCAAATTCTTCTCAAGGACGTTTTGTAGAACAAACAACTCGAGGAGATAGAGAGATAGTGTCTTCTTCTTAGCAAAGGGCAGATTTGTTTCCTGTCTAGAATATAAAGATAACGTCTCCCTCCAGGGCAAAGGGCAGGTTTGCTTCTAGTTCATAATAAAAGATTAGATGTTTCTTAAATTTGATGACACTAATCCACTGTGTAGGCAGCATAGACCTGGGCCCATACACATTATCCTCCAGGCACTTGGGGTTGGGAGGACCTAATGTGAACATGAAGCTCATGCTGCTCGCTGTACCATGAGTAAGAAAGCTCTATGTCTCTGACCCAAGAGCCTCATGTCTTCTGCCAGCATCTGTGAAACTGTATAAGGCTAACGTGTTAACTTAGAAGGAGGGTAAAATCTCAGACCTTTCACAGTTCTTGACGCCATTCAGCATAAAACATTTTGCACCTTGAGATAAGATAATGTAGGCAAGGTGCTCACGTAGCCCAAGTATAAGGAACAACTTTAAGATTGTAATAAGGTGGAGAAAATTACATTTACCAGTTTTCTCAGGAAAAGTTCAGTTTATATTTTTAAGGAAAAACTTCAATTTTGGAACCAATCGAATTCTTGCAAGCTCATTAGGGACGGTGATACACACCAGGGTGTGCTTAATTTTCAGTAAGTAAAGTATTACCTCAACTTAAATTTCAAATGGCCACACCTAACTGCAAGGGAGACTGGGAGATGCGATCTTTGGTTAAGTGGGATGTGCTCACGTAAGTTTCTATTACTATGTAAGAATAGGAGAATGGGTGTTGCAGTACAACTGGTAATCAAACTGACCACTTGTGCTGTACATTTGCCTCTGGTTTAGGTTATCAAGGGTTCTCAAAGTAAGTGGTCCCAGAAGTAGAATGGCTGTTCATAGTTGCAGGTGAGTTTGACCCAAGGATGAGAGTTAGGGAGAAGAGGAATGTATTAGGTGATAGTATGGCTTAACTGACAAGGATGAGAAATGTGGCTCAGATTTGGCAAGAGATAACATCGGGTAGGTGGAAAAGAGAAAACTTGTGAAAGGACTTGAAGGTCATGATGTCTTTATTATTTGATGATGAAAACAATGTGGATCTATGAAGTGACTGAACAGTGAGCACTTTAAGTGCTTCCAAATATTTTTCATATCATAGAAAATAATAATAATAAAGTGCATTCTAGGATAAATGGAGGAGGTGGCGTGTGGCTGGTGGCCACTGGCCAGAGCATTCCAGTCCACCACTGTCCACCCTGACAGCATCAACATCTGTAACCTGTACACTGTGCATTATCACACTCCTTGGGAAGCTGTGCACCCAAAAGCATGTGTTGAGATATATCGTGAGTCAGGCTATAAAGACAGAAGACAGAAGAAGTAGCAGATTGGACGTAAAACGACTAGGGCCATTATTTTCCCGAATGGGAGAGCATCCACTTAGGTCATACACTTAGAGAATTTACTCACTTCTGAGTTTGGCCCTGGCCTGACAGTCTTAAAAATATCATTTGTCAGTAGATCAGGAACAAATTTGCCTCAGGGAGCAGACTCACACAGAACAAACTAACAGAGACTGATGAAGAAAACCTAAAAAGCGAATCTCTTAATTTACATTGAGAACCAAATGCTTTGAGAGGACCCAAAAATCATGTTTGCTAATCAATATATTTTCTCACTCTGGCAAATCTCACACAGATAAATTATGATCAGAAGGTTGCTCAGGGAGCTTGGGATAGGACAAAGGAGACGTTGAGCGATTTCAGGCCTGAATCTCCGATTGGTGGATGGGTGGAGATGCCCTGTTCCTTGGGGCCACTGTGACCCAAAGTATGGAGACATACTCTGAGCTTCAGATGTTGAATCCTGTTTAAGAAAGACCATCTTGACAATTCTCCTTTGTTTTCAAAGAGATCAATGTGCAACTCTACCTGGACGTACATATTCTCAGTTATAATTACACTCCACTTCTGCTTTCCTGAGGGCTTGTACCCAGGTTGCCTTGATTGATTGTGAGTCATTTCCACAAATGGGTAATTTTATCCCTTGCATGTTGAGTTTTCTATGACTTGATGGTAGTGGGAGTGCGGCAGAGAGGATATACTGTTAGCAGGAGAGACTACCTTTTGGAACAGAAAGATAATTATTTATATATTCCCTGACTTCAAGGGATTTATTTTCTATTTGTAAAGACCATACTTATAAAGAAAACCAGTAAAGAAAGTTTTTTAGAAAATATAAGGGATGTAATGCCAACTGTGACAGCCATGTTTATTTAACAGAGGGCAAAATAACAAGCATCACATTTTAATCTGAAGTTCCTAACAAAGGTAAATTTGAAAGAGACTTTCAGTTAAAAAATATAATCTAACAAAAAGCAAATACACACACAACAGAGAGAAACACTTGTACACTAGATGTTTTTGTTTTGTGGAGAGATGTGGCTACTTCCTACTCACTAGCAGTTTCCTCAAGACAGTGGTTTAAAGAGGAGAAAAGTCAGAGGTAGACAGACCAGGGATCATCTGTGAATAGTTGGAATAGGCTATATGGAACTTTCTTAAAACGATAATAGGAAATTGGGGGAAAAAATGATGCATACTCTATGAGGCCTTAAATTCATGCGAGAAGAGAGAGTATGGGCTTAACTGTACATAAGAGAATCTTGACTTGATTTTCAGTTAAATGATAATATTAGTGAGCACTTAGGGGGTGCTTCCATTGGTCAGATACTTCTCACATTTTATCGCATTTCATCTTCACGACCCCTCTTTGAAGCAGGTGTATTTTACACGAGGAAACTGACGTTTAGAGATGTTAAATTATTTCAGTATTCAGCAATTATTTTCTGGACCAGGCATGGTTCTGGCTGCTATGGATACATCAGTGAACAAAACTGACAAGTTCCTTATCCTGTGGAGCTTGGATTCCAGCAGATTGTAAAAGGACAGAGCAGTCTCTCAACCTCAGGGCTGTCTGAATACGAAAACCTGTGAGCTAAAGCAATAAATTACTCGGCCTCCGTAGAATAATAAGCTGCTTTTTAAAGACAAAGTTGAATATTTTAATCACATATTGTTTGTTCCAGGGAAATGAGAGAAGCTACCTTTCCCTCTAAGAGCCAGTCAAAATGAACCGACATGAATGAAACCTGACATACAGCACAAGGCTCCCCAAGGTCTGAGGAAATCGATTGCACAAGTAGCAAATCTGTATATGATGACATTTCTTCCAAGTGATCCATTGCTGTGCAATGTCTTTTGGTGCTTTTCTAATGAGGTTCACCGGAGGAAGTCTTTCTTTCATGTGTCATTCATGTTGATTGTAATACTACTTAAAACAATTTCTTTATCTCTAGTGACTCTTTTTAAAGAGGACTGCATTGCAAAAAGCAGTTAAAAACTTCTCATAATTAAGGATCTGTGTACACAAATCATCATTTAAGTTGTAGAGAGCTTAAATCCCCAAATGCATCTCTCTGGTATATTAGCTGTCTTCTAATATTTTCAAGCACAAGCCACCTTAACAGAAAAATTTACTTTGACCAGAGAACTATCTGTTCATCTAAGAATAAAAATGATTTTGAACTAAATTTTATAATGAAATGTGGGTATAGTGGTTTATTTCTTCTGAGAATTGTATTTCTTTGGAGTTAGATATTGGATGTGTTTTTTTCGAGTGGAGGGTGTTTGTTTTGTTGTTTGTTTGTTTTTCTGATTCATTACAAAAGTGGAGCAACCCTTTTCTTGACTATGCTATTTGCTAATGTTTCTATATTTCTAAAACCTAAGGTGTAATTGTATTTTTAGGAATATTGAACTTCAGCATTATCTCTGTGTGGTTTATATATAAACAAGTTTTTGTTTATTATATTTACCTAGAACCTAGCAGTTTAGATTTTCTATACTGCACCGTATAAATCAATTGAAAGTGAAAATTTCAATTTTAACAGTATTTTGACATTACTTTTCACAAGACTGTTAAGTACTGAGATGAATGATATGCATTCATCTTTTTGCTGGAAAAGAACTAGACTTCCCCCAAGGAAACCCAGAATTTCCTAAACATCTGTCAGCAGAAAACCTCCACAAGTGCATTTACTTTTTGAGTTCCAGGAAGTCCTGATCCTCTGGACAATTCTCCAGGTATGTGTGTGATGTTGCTCCAAATTTAATCTCCTCTTTATTTCTTGAGTCTTAGATTCATAATGATTCTAAGAAGCATAAAAACAGAGCTCATAGAAAGTCAATCTGAGGCAAAAAGGGATCATTTTAGCTTTCTCATTGAAATTAATTTGGAGTTGTCTGTAGATTTGTGAATGTGCATTTTAGGAGGGAGAAGACTAACAGCTCTCTCTATTCTCAAAAGGATTCGTGACCCCAAAACGTCAGACAAGAAAATCCAAGCAAATCAAACTTTAAGAACTTTCTTTTTCTGCTTTCCTTAACAATATATAAAATGCAGTTAACGTGAATCTCAGGTGCAGCCTTAGTGGCAAAGAGGGGACAGGGATGAGGGAAATGAGAGAAGGGGAGAGAGAATTTGGGGCTAAGCAGCCTGTCTCAATCTTGCCTGATTTTGGAACAGATTTCAGGTGTTGACTGTATGTATGTGGGTGCTTAAATTTTCTTAGGTCGAATTCCTGATGGTTTTGCCTGGATCCCAGAAGCTCAGAGCTCTTCAGTGGAGAATGCTGCTCACAATGAGAACTTGCCTGTTTTCATGGTCTAGGACAGGTGGGAATTTTTGATCCTGAAAGTGGGAAAACACTGAGGGCTCACTTGGCCACAGGTTGACCAATAATATACCATAAAAAGTGGACCCAGCCCATGTTTATGAAAGACCATGGACTTTTGAGGGTAACAGCCTTGGTTCAAAAACCATACATACAGACTTAATATCTTTTAGCTTTAATTTCCTTCTGTGTCGATCTGGCAAAATAATATCCACTTTGAAGATTTATAGGGAGAATTAAATAATATAATGTGTGGAACTAGCACGCTTCCCGGTACCTAACATTGTGACTTTATCTTTCTTCTTAAGTCTCACATGTTACATTTTTAGCATTTAAGGTATAAGGTCAGTATAAAAACAAAAGGCAATGGTTTATCTCTTAAAACTGAATTAATGTGGACAACTGAGAAATTTGGAAAGGAGCAATATTCATGGGAAGTCTGCAATGACCATACGGCCATAGTTTAGTATTCAAATTAATCGATTTCCATCTGTCTTTGTTTGGTGATACCACTTGATCAGACACCACATATTATTTCTGAAGAGCATCTCCTGCGGTTGTTGCACTGTCTGCTGCTTTTATTGCTTGCCCAAGAGAGATATTTCCTTTGGAAATGTGAATGAATTGGTTAGAAAAATGATTTGCTTGTAGCTGATTCTACAGGAGAAGCTCATAGGATAACTAAATGTTTTTGAATTGCTAGAGTCTAGCAAGAGAAAAAGATTTTTTTAATATACCCATCACCTTATTGAGGGAAACCTTTGTCTTATTAAGGAACTTGCCAAATAATAATTATTAGCAACTTTAAAAAGATGTGTAGGGTTTAATGCTTTCTTTTAGCAACTAAAGCATCTGTTCATTTACATGAGAATTCGTTCTTTGACTCACTTATTTAAACAATATTTATGGAGTGTCTACAGGATATAAGTCACTGCTATGTCTTCTTAGTTTTTTAGGGTAGTATTTGGAAGGATATAAATTGGAATGTTGATAACTGAAGATACAGATATAAACTCAACTCAACTTATTTCAATTCAATTCAATTCCCCAAACTGAACTGGAAAATTGCTAGATGTTGTGCACACAGCTGCCGAATTGGATGGCAACTTTTCCCTCATGGAATATTTAGTAAAAAAAAAAGCAGAATACCACATTGTGTATAAAATGTGAAATATGTGTGCAAATAGAAAAGGACAGAAAAGAAGCTTGAAAAGTGAAAGGAATTATTTTGCTAAGATGGCAGAAATTTAAAATATTTATCTTAGTTTTAAAATTTGGCAATAATGGTTTTATGGGCTAAATTGTGTCCTCTCAAAATTTGTAATTTGAAATCCTAACCCTCTGAACCTTAGAAGGTGACTGTATTTGGAGACAGGATCTTTAAAGAGGTAATTAAGTTAAAATGAGGTCATTGAGGTGGGCTCTAATCTATTATGACTGGTGTCCTTATAAGAAGAGGAAATTAGGACACAGACATACCCAGAGGGAGGACCATGTGAAGACACAGAGAGAAGACGACTGTCCATAAGCCAAGGAGAGAGAACTCAGAAGAAATTAACCCTGTTGACACCTTGATCTTGGTCTTCTAGCCTCCAGAACTGCGAGAAAATAAAATTCCGTTGTCTAAGCCACTCGGTCTGTGGTACATTGTTATGGCAGCCATAGCAAACAAATATAGATGGTAGAACAAATGATATGAACAAATCCTGAAAAAGATCCTTTACGTTGTCTACCAAGTGTCAGCAGCCCTGGGCTTCAGTGCTAATTCTCTCACTTACTTGCTCTGTGACCTGCAAGTCACAGTTTTGTTAAAGTCAATTTACTCACCTATAAATCAGTGAGCATCCTTTCCACTTACATCATCTGATAGTTCTAAGAATCAAATGGTATTGTGATTTTAAAACTCATTGTAGACCATTAAGAACCACACAAAGATGAGAAATATTGATTTGGTAAAAGATTATGTTTTTGAATTTCACATAAAGGTGAAATTTATGTTTACAAAGGGCATATACTTTATACCCAAGTCAGTAATTTCATGGAATAACAGTTTTCAGGAGAGTCAAAAGTCTTTAGTAAGCTAACAAACATTAATTTTTTTATCTTACAATTGAAATAAAAATGGCACCTCAATTGATGATTAGTTAATTTTTATTTTTCTGTTCACAGACTGTTTATGCTTGTTAGTGAGAATATAGCTTCAGGAATGAGACCATTGTACTAAAAAGAAACCTCCTTGTTCACCTCAACCATCCCCATCTTCAAGTAAAATGGAATCTGAAAATTCTGGGCAGAATGGAGCTTATTTTATTTTTAAAAAAGTAAGAAAGTAAAAAAGTATTAAAGGAACACCATTACAAAGTGAAACCAACGTTAGTTTGGACTGCGCTTCCCACACAAATGTGAAACACAACAAGTGCAAGAAGTTTTATGAAGTTCAAGGAGGAGAGAAAGAACTGAAGAGCTGGCTGGAAGTGTTTGGTCAGTTGACTGAAATGATAAAGGAAATGGGAGTACCAGGCAAACCAAAATGATGCCTCAGTTGTAGATAACGGAAAAGTGACCCAGGGCAAATGAACAAGATTTGAATGGTGAACCCAAATCGGAATGGCTAACCTAATCACTTTCTTTGTATGCATTTTTCTCTTAATCTTGTATTTCTCTTTTATTCCCCTTGGCACCTCTGCTTTTTTATTTGAGAACTCTGCAGTCGACCTTCATGACTTCATTTTCCAATTCACTTGGAACTATCACAAATTGGAAGACTAGCATCTGAACTCTAGCTCACAGGGAAGAACATTTTTACTTAGTAATTCAAATAGAATTGATTGTTACTAACGAAATACAGTCACTGAAAGAGAGATTTCATCCCTACAAGCAAGTCAGGTGGACCCAGAAAGCAACTTTTTTCAAACTGGGTAAGCAAAAATATCTTGCTGCTATTAAAGAGGGTACTTTTACAAACTAAACATTGCTGTCCCCAAAGATTAAGTGGCCTATTAGTGATTTGCAATTTGCTTAATAAAGTCTATTAAATAGATAAAATCAGGAAATCAAGAATCATTGAAGGCAGGAAAATGGAAGTCTAACGCAAAGTAAATGTATCATCACAGGTATCAACATGGAGAAATCTCAAAAGGATACATTTGACTGAGAAAAGTAAGTTGTAAACTG
The DNA here is from genome assembly GCF_041296235.1 of Equus asinus. NCBI lineage: Eukaryota > Metazoa > Chordata > Mammalia > Perissodactyla > Equidae > Equus > Equus asinus. The sequence goes on along the minus strand of NC_091790.1, from coordinate 143,590,524 downwards.
ATACATATGATGTTACTATATTTAAGAAAATGTGTAAAACTACACGGGATATTTTAAAATATCACGTATACATTTCTGGTAAAAGTATAATAATTTGCATGGAAATGATAACACAAATGTTAGGGTAGTGATTACTTCCTGGGAGAAAGGATTGAGGGTGAGTAGGGCTTTAGCTGAAACTAAACATTTTTATACATGAATATTAATATTTATTGAGAATCAAAATATTCTAAAGTTATTAAGCTCAGAGGTAGTAATGACCCCATCAATAAACTTTACAGACTTAGACATTTGTATATTTTAATAAGCTCTTATTTATGGTACAAAATAATCACCAAGAAACTTGTAAAATCAAGTATAAAACAATTCTATAAAAGTCTGTGAAGTAGTTTATATGCCAAAGTATGATAAAATGGTTTGTGCACAATACAGTACAATTTCTTCTTATTAGTGATACGACATAAAGTCTCCTATGATGAAGCTGGATCCTTTCTGCAAACTTATTTTATGTCATAATCTCTTGGTGATCTTTAACTAATCTGCTGATCATCATTTCGGCTCTTGCCTCCATTCTAAAGTCATGAGGAAGATATGAAGGATCTGTCACACAAACTAAACATCAACTTATATTGTTATCAAATAGAAAAAACATTTATCCTCTCAATAAGTAACTTATCGTGTGGCAATAAGACAATGTGCTGTACTCAATATGCTAGAAATCCCAGGGAAAGATATTTCCAACCAAGCACCAGATATTTTGTCTTTCCAAAGCTAGAATTCTCTTAACTGATTTCTAAACATGGAATCATGTTTAGAAATAAGATTCAAATGAAAATTTGCTTCTGGAAAAAACCACAACATTGATTTTTAACCCAGTTCAGGGAAATAAATTTTAGAGAAGAGACTTCACATTTCTGATACATTCTGGATGTGATAATTTAAGCAACTAAATCTATACTAACATCTGCAGACACTTAACGTTTGTCTAAAATACTTCCCCATCACTGATGCATTCTTATTACTTAAAAAAAAATTCCGAAGCAAGTATGGTAACATATTCATATGTTAAATCTAGGTCGTAGTTTCATGGGTGTCCTTTTCATTATTTTCTGAATATTTGGAATATTTTAAAATTAAAACTAAAGTCTCTATAATTTGTAGGTTTTGTGGTGCAGTTTGCAACATATATCCATTAGTATATAGGTTTATCTGTTTCCAAAAAGGCAAAAGAAATGTCCTCAGAGTCTCATCTGTACATTGGGGCATGCTCTTTGCAAATGATATGCACTGCTGTAAAGTGAAGCGACACAATAAAGCAGAGATGGTAAGATCACGAGCTGTGGAATCTGGCAGATGTAACATTGAATTCTAACTTCAACATTTAATCGCTTGGGAAAATAGTTTAACTTCTTTAAGCCTGAGTAAAATGGGAATAAAGCGACCTACCACAGGGGTAGTTGTAAGAACTAAATATGGTAATAGAGGTCAAATGTTCGGCAGAATGACTGATGCAGAGTAAAAAATAACTGGTAGCTATCAGTGACTCTATCAAAGGCATTATGGAGTTTTTTGCTTGTTTTTATACATTATTGGAAGGATATTCAGTTTTTAAAATAAATGATTGGTGTTTTGTTTTTGGTAAGATGCCAATATAGAACATTGATGACAATTGGTCAGTCTCCATAAGTCCTTTATGAAAGATCGTTCTTGACCTACTTTTTTCTGTGATGATCCTTCTTGCTCCATATCTACTTCTGCATCATCAAAGTAATCGTTTCTTCCCAGATTTTTCAGAGAGGTTGTAGCATTCTCCAGAGTGTGTAGAAGAATGGCATTATAAAAAATGTTGCTCAATAATTTTTAGCAGCTCTTCTGTAGTGTTTCCATTACAGAATACCTCTAAGGATGATTAGGACTTATAAATCTTGACAACAGTAGTCTTCAAGCTGGAGGGGATGTTTAACATCTTTGTTTTAAAATGATTCCAAAGAGGTCAATTGATTTGATCAATGTCACAAAATAAGATACAGGTGAGGCTAGCTCTAGAACTTAGGTCTCTTGACTCCTGATTTGTTCTTTTAAAAAAATTTATAGGGGCCAGCCTGGTCGTGTAGTGGTTAAGTTCACACACTCTGGCAGCCTGGGGTTTGCAGGTTTGGATCCCAGGTGTAGACCCACACACCGCTCATCAAGCCATGCTGTGACGGTGTCCCACATACAAAATAGAGGAAGATTGGCACAGATGTTAGCTCAGTGACAATCTTCCTCAAGCAAAAAGAGGAAGATTGGCAACAAAGCTTAGCTCAGGACCAATCTTCCTCATCAAAAAAAATCCACAATTAATTAGGCTGCCAAAAAACAAGTACTCAGAAAAATAAAATTGCATATGAAAAATGTGAAATGTGGGCTACTATAACATTATGAGAAATATGTACTTCAAGGAAATAAAAGGATGACTAGGGGATAGCACTGATTCTAGATTTTTGTGTTATTTTGTAATTAGACTGAAGAAATGAGATACAATTAATATGGGTGGGAACATAAAAAACAAAAGAATAGTAATATTATAGAGCAAATTTTCTGTACAAGTTCATTTTCATTCTTAATCATGGGTCCTTATAAAGACTTTTCCCAAGACGTAATGTACTTTTGGAATATTTGTAACATATTTCATGTATCACATAAACATTACATATAAATATATAAAGGAGCATTGTAGTAAAAACATATTGCACAATTTTATTTACATAAACATACTTAAAACATACTTAAAATGGTCAAATATTGCATTTGCTCAGTTATGTCTTAGGTTATTGGCAGAAGAGTTTGAAATAGTAAATAAATAAGTAAGAGAAAGTAAGAAGCCAAGTGTATTGCTTATTTAGATGAGTCAAATGAATTATTTTCTGAAACTGACATTGACTCAAACCGGGGCTCACCTATTACATTGTAGTGCTCATCTATATTTTAGAAAAAACTTTAACTACTAAATAAATAACATACTCTTCATAGTTTGAATGCCATTTTTATTCATGACTGTGTATGAATCCAGGGTATACCAGTTTCAAGTTGGATAAAAGGTGCATCCAGCATTCAGTTCAACAGAGAACTTTCGGGCGTAGCTACACTCTATAAACAAAATCTCAAGGAGGAGAAAGATTGAGTTTGGCACCGTAGAGGTGATTATTTTGGAGCTCATCCTGGTATGTTTAGATTGTCAAATGGCTGACTTTGGGGCCAGCCCTATGGCTGAGTGGCTGAGTTAGTGCACTCAGCTTCATTGGTCCAGGGTCTCACTGGTTCAGATTCCAGGTGCAGACCTAGCACTGCTCCTCAGGCCATGCTGAGACTGCGTCCCACATAGCACAACCACAAGGAGCTACAACTAGAGTATACCACTGTGTACTGAGGGGCTCTGGGGAGAAGAAGAAGAAGAAGAAGAAAAAAATGGCTGATTTGATTGGCTATATTACATAGCAGCTCATTAAGACAGCCAGAACTTTGAATTCATCTTTGCACTTTCTTGTTTCAGAGGAGGTATCTTTTTAGCCAGTATCAAAGGTTAAACCACAAAAGAAAAGATCATGGGCCTCCATGGGACTGTCTGCCAGCATCCTTTCCTCTCCCTCCCTCCCTTGCTACGGCTTCCTCTGGAGGTGTGCTCTTCAGAGCTGCCGTATTCTAACTTGCTCCCTGGCACAGTTGATTGGTCCAGGATTCAGCATCTGAGAGAAGCTGGCTTCCTGGAAGCCATGGAAGGTGGTCACATGCTTGTGTAAAGACTGAACTGTAATTTGTATTTCATCGCATCTAAGATGCCCTTGTTTGTAAGATGCACCCTTATTTTACTTACTGCTAAGAAAGAAAAAAATGCTGTGAAACTATGATGCCTGCTATTTTATACTTATTGAAAGAACTCTTTTAGTCTGATTTAAATATTGATTTTAAAAATCATATATCACTCTTGTGCCTACATAAAAAGGAAAATATAAGTGAAATAAATTGGTTAAGGTATTCCTAATATTTTTTTCCATTCAAGAATCTGACTTTTTATGGGGCTGGCCCCATGGCTGAGTGGTTAAGTTCGCATGCTCTGCTGCAGGCGGCCCAGGGTTTCGTTGGTTCAAATCCTGGGCGCGGACATGGCACTGCTCATCAAACCACGCTGAGGCAGCATCCCACATGCCACAACTAGAAGGACCCACAACGAAGAATATAATACAACTATGTACTGGGGGGCTTTGGGGAGAAAAAGGAAAATAAAATAAAATAAAATAAAAGAGTCTGACTTTTTAAAATGATTTTTTGACAGTTACTGATATCTGTTTTGTTTTCCATATAACATCATCCGATTTCTTTACAAGCGATGATGATTTAGCATTTCCTGAGAGTCCTCTGGGATTGTCTCTAGCATTCTCTTTCAAGCTGCTATGAGCTCTCATTCTGCATATTTTGAACATGTATCAGCAGTCAATAATCACTGTACCATGATTCCTGCCTGGCAATAATGAACATGAGTATGCCAGTCACTACATCACAAGTACTGCTAGCAATTATAAGACAAATCGGGATTTAGATGTGTTATATCTAAGAATTGATGAAATATTGTATATGAAGTTCAAGAGCTGTTGGTGGCCATTTTCCCAGTGTGTAGAGAAAGCTGGTCTATTGCAAGAAAGGAAAATGAAGCCACAGTTGAGGCAGAGGTGAGAGAGGCAGAATGAAATCTAATCACACTTGAACTCCTGGTTCTACTAGTTCTTGGGGTCCGACTTCAACTTTGCTCTTTTCTTGACTTTGTTGTTCTGTGAAATACTCTAGTATCCCTCTAATAAATTCCCTTTGTGGCTTAAGATAGTTTGCATTCAGCTTCAGTAACTTGTACCCAAAAGAATTCTAATGGATACAGCTTATGCAGTATTGTTTTTAACAAAACACTTCCTCTTTTTTTATCTACTTTACCTATTGCGGGTGGAAGAGACAAGCGAGTTCACTGAAAGCTTATTCATAGTGTTGTCCCAGACAAATAAAACTATAGGCAATAAGAAAGGATTTTACTGTCAGGAGAGGCATCTGTTGGTGGGAATGACAGTAGGAATCCTGGTCAGGTTGCTTGGGCCACTTGCTTGTGAAGCCAACCACCATACTGTGTTCCCCAAACTTTCAAAACTTATTTGCTAGGCTACGCTAATCTCCACGTTAGATAGAATAAGCAAAAGAGTTGGAATTCTGTTGCTGCCACTCTATTGACCTGGAAATCGGGTGTGATGTGACAAATTTAGCATAAGTTATTTCCCACAGGATTGACTCAGAGGAGCAGATGGCTTTGAGAAAGAACTGTCATCCAACCTGTATATTCACTGTTTAGCAAAATTGGCAAAAGGCTGTGAAACAAAGAGATACATTCTGTTGGCAAAGCATTCTTTGTGACCTCTTTCTGTCTTCTAGACACTGAAAGTTGATGCACGCATGTCTGATATTTCTAGTAAATACCTGCTCTTTGTTTGTTTGGGGTTTTTTTTTGAGTATAACTGAAATTTTTTTCATGGAAAAGTTTGCTAAATTTGTTTCCTTGAAAGTAACAGCATTCTTTGCACTCTACTTCTGGAAATGGAGAGAAGTGATGCAAATGTGGGCTGAACAGGAGCTTTGCTTGATTTAGGGGCTGATGTTTTCATTTCAGCAACACTAACTGTGTTACAGTATTTGTGGTCTCATTATAAAATGGACCACAAATGTCGTGAGGGCTAGTGATACCTGTATACCAACGTAGAACACATACTACCCAAGAAGATTTTTTGTGAGATTTTTTCTTAAAACTCTATCCTCTTTAGTCTTTGATTTCTGCCTTTGTTAGATGGGGAACAAAGTTATATTCCCTTAAAAGGCAATTTTCTGCGTTAGCAAATCTGTTGGTAAAATGTTTTTCCATCTTTGAGATAAAGGTGTTGATAATGAAAAAGTGCTATTAATACTTGACTAGTGTGAGTTCATTAATTTCCTTATGTATATATGCATAAACTGATTAGTTAGAGAAAAATATGTCAATGGATGCTCTTCTTTGCTTAGAATAAAAGGTTTTCTTACTGCTTATGTAATTAATTTGCAGTAAGGGGTACAATGTATAATTTAGATGAGGTATCTGGGGAAGAAATGCTTTTTAACTATGGTACCTAATGTAGCTGCTAAACATATGATCATTGCCACTACAATTTTAGAAATAAAATGACAAACTGAAAATAGCAATGGAGATAAAATATTTATGATGTATTTCTTTTCTTTTCTATATTAATCCAGTTGAAACATTTTCTCATCACAACAGTTGTCAACAGATACACCCAATTAATTTAATAGTAATACAGTTCAAAACGTGTTAATGTATTCCTAGGGGTGTGTAGAGAATGAAGTAAATAGGGGCAGCTTCTCCTTTTTACTATCTCATTTGAATTTTCCTTATAATGGTTTAATCCTTGAAATTCTTTTGATGAGACATTTTGATGAGACCCTCTGGAGTGGCCGAGATGTACTTAAGATATGGGTCAGACAGACTTGTGAACATTAGGTGAGTCATTTAAGCTCCTTGCCTCAGTTTCCAAATCTGTGAAGTGTGGATTAAAATATTTACCTTGCAGTGGTTTTGTAAAGACAAAATGATCATAATGTTTGTGAAGCCTTTAACATAATGATGGAAAACAGAAAGTGCTAAGGAAAAGGTAGCTCTGATGATTATGATAGAAATAATAGTCAATGTGGTGATGGAAAAAGTATTTCCATTATTTTCCTGAGAAAATGAAGAAGGCAGTTTAACAAACTTCTGCACTTACTTCTTTGCAAAAAGAGACCTAACCGCTCCATCTTAATTTTTGCTTATCCATCTCATGTGAAGATGTTATTTTACATCACAAGACTTTCTATGAGGTTCAACTAATGTAGTCTTGAAATTCAGTGTACAAAAATAGACCTCAATCACATGAATTTCACATGAATTCGTTAAATTCCAGATAACAGAATTTGTAGGGTGTGAGAGGTACGACTGACAGAAAAAGCATCTGTTCTTCTTTCTTTCCTCCAGGTCTTAGCTGTTTTTCGGAAGCCGGGAGAGGGCAAAACTCCGTTTCCACTGCCTGACCGCTAGCTTGACTAAATGGATGCTCGTACTGGGACCAGAATCAAGAGCAAGGGAAACAAGGAAGAAGAGACTCTTGTTGTTAGTTGCACTGTCAGAGGTGTCCAGTGGCAGAAATGTCCATCAGGGACAGCATTGAGCAGTGACGGCATCTGTGGTACAGGACCAGATGACCAGCAAAGGAGGCAGTGGCTGACTCTCCTTGCTCTGTGCCCATGGCTTTTACCTGAGGTCTAGCCGACTCTGGTTCCTGCCAAATTTCTGGGCCTGGGTCTCCGATCTCCCTATTGATTCTGAAAGCTACCTTGATATACTTGATATCCTTCAAATAAATCCTTTTTTTCTTTTTTTAAAGCTAAGTAAGACACAGTTGGTTTCTCTTATTTGCATGCAACAGATTTTTAAATAAACTCAGTATAATTTCTACATTTAAATAAGTGGTATCTTTTAAGATAGTTCATTTAGGAAATACTTTTCAGTTAGCTTTTTGAGTTCCATAACGACATCTGCTCTATTACTTTGTCATCAGAATTGGCTCTGAATTATTTTGACTATTTAAAGAAATGAAATCTGAATTCAATTTAGAAAAAAGCTAACTAAGGATGTTGAATAGAACACGCGACTGGCTCAGATAGGAATTCCAAATAAGGAATTTGAAGACTGTTTTTGTACTGGCTGCACTGTCAAAATAAGTGTAGAGCTGCTTCTGGTGCCTGCTCTGGAAGGTGACATTTGAGTTAGATGTTTTAATTCTCTCTCTCTCTCTCTCACATGCACACACACACACACAAACATTGTATTTTCCTCCCAAAGCAAAAATGGCATAAACATTTTTTTGTTTGTATTCTTAGGAAATTTATTATTTATGTCATTTCAAAAGCGATAGAGAGAATCAAGCCTAATATGTTAAAAATAACTAGAATGTATGATAAATAGAATGTGTGAGTTGTCCTCATCACAAATATTGCTGAGGTTGTTGAGGTTGTCTTGAAATGGAATATATGGAACCACCGCAGAGATGGAGCCTGTGCTCATTTCACTATACTCACGCTAGATCCTGTACTAATCTTGGTGGGTTGAATTGACTCTCGTTCTCCACTTTATTCCGTATCGACACCCTTTGCCATGGGACTTTAATGTTTCCCCTTCCCCACCTCAAGGTGGCAGGAGGATACTTTTTTACCCTTTGTTTTGGTCTATGGGATGTTAGTTGGAAGGAGCTTGACGTGTGCTCGTGTGACCTCTCCAGTTTGTGCCACCAGCAAGACAACAGGCCTGGTTAGCTGGCTAGCCCGAGAAGAAGATGAGAGATGCGTGAAGCAGAGCTCCCTCGGCTGGATCTGCAAACTCAGGAGTGATAAATACATGTTTGTTGCTTCATGCCATTAAGATTCTGAGGTTGACTGTTACACCACTTCGTATAACCATAGTTAACAATTCCCTGTGGGTTTGAGCACTTGCAGGAAAAGGTTAAATTAAAAACTAATGAATATTGGAAATGTAATCTCTAAAGAATTTTTCAAGTTTGAAATCTATGAATTTTATGCCTAAGTAAAGTTCATCTTGTATATCTGATATACAGGGTGGTTATAATATTGAATATTTGGATAGATCATTGATTTATATTATTCTATAAATCCCAAGATAAAATAAAAATGTGGAAAAAATTAGAATATGGGTGGTAGAGTGGCATGTAATAGAATAATCTAATAAATTCTTTACTTCAGTATTCATACTTTCTAAAATTATGCTAAGTAGCCAAAAAGTACAGGGGCAAGGAGAGATCGCAAGTAATCGGTGCATGATTACTTGCAGAGAAAACAAAGCAGAGGCTTATCTAATTTCCTCAATTTGTGCTTCAAGAAAAAATAAAAAATTTTAACCTTTAAAAGCTTTATTCATTATTTTTTGCTGTTTGTTGCTATAAATGAAGATCAAGTCATTTTCATCTTCCTTAATGTTTTCTACTTCTAGGGAAAGCAGACTATGAGATTCTTTAAGTAAGATATCAGCTCTTCAATAATAGAGGCATATGAAAAAACCTTCTGACTGCATCCACTTTCCTCTTTTACAAGTTTTAAATGTATTTACCATTTTAAACCAATACCTCTGTTCTTAAATCTCTTAGTCACTTTTACTTTGCAAGCTAATTCTTCTTTGGTAATTATAGCTTCATTAAAACCTGGGACTAAATAGAATTGCTAGAAGGCAGGTTCAGTGAAGTCAGAGGTTTTGGTTTTATTCATGGATGTATTACCCCATGCCTAGAACATGAACGGGCGCGTAGTAGGTACTCAATGAATCTTTGTTGAATAAATATAATGGATCTCTCTTAGACTCACCTAAAGACAGTTTAGTTTTTGAACTCATCCTTTGGAGGGCATTCTACAGCGGGACTCTGTACTACTTGAGATTTCTTGGGACTAACACCAGATTTTACTGATTAGATGAGTGAGAGTGACTGAACAAAGGCCATTTCCTGCCAGGCTTCTGGGTGCTGGATACATGACAATGCACTAGAGAGTCACCACCATATTTTTTCTGAACTTCCAATCCTTTAAAACTCAACAGGTACCTCTCTTTTGGCGAATAGAGATATCAACTATTCAGTATGTTGGTGACATGCTTTTCATCATCTGATCTGTTCAATTTCTTTTCCATTGTCCTCTCCCAAATCATAGATAATTTGCTAGAGAGAAGTTTAACTTTTCCTCCAGCATCTGACTATTTCAGAAGAAAAATGAGTCACTTCGTGGAGGAATGTGATGGTTAGTAACTGCTTACCGTGGCCCATTGAAGGTTCTTTGTACTCTACTCTGGCCTCTATTCTAACTGCCTCCACATTGTGCATTTTGTTTTTGCCTAATTAAATCTCGCACAGACTTCAAAGCCTGGTTTAAGTTCTATTTACACTATGAAGGCTTTCCTGGCTATTTTAACTCTCATTAGCAATAATAACAATAATAATAGTAGTAACTATTGTTTATTATGTACTAGACATTGTGTTAGACACTTTAAATAGAAAATATTACATAATCTTCATAACAACTCAGGAAACTGAGTCCCAATGAGGTGATGTGACCTGGCTGAGGGTCCACATAACTAGTGGTTGGAGATTGGCATAGGAACCCAGTATGTCTACACGAGGCTATATGGTAATAATTGGTCACGTTATCCTTAGCCTGGTGATGCCCAATAGAACTTTCTATGTTGATGGAAAGTCTTTAAATCCGTGCTAATACAGTAGTCACTAGTCACATGTAGTTTTTGTGCACTAAAAATGTGACTAGTACAACTGAGGAACTAACTTTTACATTTTATTCATTTTAATTAATTTAAATTTAAATGGTCACAAGTCACTACTGTTTTAGACAAGCGCAGCTCTAAATCCTTATTATGTACTGTGTTTTACATAAAAAGTTGAGTGCAAACTTTTTCTAGATGCTGTGCTGGTTGAGGATACAAAGATAAAAATCAGTGCCCTTTTTTCTCCCCAAATAGATGATGTCTCTCTTCTTTTCTTTTTTTCCTTCAGATATTCTTCTTTCTCTTAAGTATCTAGTGTAGCCTTTACCAAAGTGCAGTGAAGGGACCTCCTTCATCAGAATGATTTGAACTGCTTATTCGGTCAGAATCTCCATAAAAGGGAGTGGTCACAGGTAGTTGCGGGGCACACTGGAATCTGAGAACGTCATGGACACAGTGACTAGTCAGTGTCGAGAAGGATCATATTCACCAAGCTTTGTTGGTTCGGTTATTAAATATTGGAGGTCCCTGCCCGCACTGGGAAAATTGGCAGCTTTGTGCACATGGCAGGATTAATAGAAGGAGAAAAGTGAGTCACATAAGTGTTCTATATATCTTCCAAATATATGTGAATATATAGTTGTTTATTCATCTATACTCTTTCAACAAATACTATTGGGCACCTACAGTGTACTAGGAATTCTTTTAGTTGCTAGGGATAGGATATTCTAGTGACCAGAGTTCCTGTCCTCATGGAGCTTATATCCTATTGTGAGGCAGAGTGTAGAGATGATTGTGTGGAGAATGAACGAATAAATGAGTAAACATGTAGTATGTCTGATGATAATTGGAGCAGAAGAAAATATGGTATCGTAAGAGAGATAAGGAGTACCGGGGATGGAGTTTTGGGCAGGCTGGTTCTATACTATATAGGGTGGCCAGACAAGACCTCATTGTAAGCAAAGACCTGAAGAAGCTGAGGGAGTGTGCCCTGCAGATATGGGAGTGCAGAGCAGGAGTGTTCCAGGTGAGGCAAGGGCAAAAAAACAAGTCTTGAAGTGGGGGTGTAATTAATATGTTGAGCAGCAGAAGGAATGTGCTATGGTTGGGGCAGTGTGAGTGGGATGGGGAAGGTAGGGTGAGGTAGGAATGGCAAGGGAAACCTTAGAAGAGAAGTCAGAGTGAGGTTAAGGGGTCATATTTTGTAGGGTCTAGTAAGGACTTTGGTGTTTACCCTGAGTGGCTTTGAATAGTGAAGTGACGTGATTTGAGAATGGGTTAAACATCACTGAAAAAATATATTCAAAATGAACTAATACAGTTTTCTAAATTCTTTTGAGAACTTGTCAACTACTTACACTCCTTCCAGACATTGTCTTGTGCACTTGTCTGAGAGTTTAATTTTGGTCTTAGGGAAACATAAATAGCTACTGCAGTGGTTGATGCATGGACATCAAAGGGGCAGACAGTCTATGCTGCTGATGAGGAAGAGGGAAAACCAGACTAGGGGCCTCAGAAGAGGATGTTCTAGGCAGAGCTCTCTAAATGGTGACTCCCATTCTAAGGGCCGTTCCATTGGGTACAGAGTTTTTTCTCTTGAGTAGTTTGTTTTGATTTAACAAACATTTATCTGGTATTCAATATTTTCCAGGCCTTGTTCCAAGAGTTTTAACAATATTGACTGATGAATCCTCTTAACAACCCTTTGAAGTAGGTTCTATGATTCCTAGTTTCAGAGAGCGAGCTGAGGCACCATTTGCTGGGGGGCCTGACAAGGTATGTGGAACAGTAGTCAACAGAGGTAAATTCCTTCTTGAATGGGAGGCAGAACAGATGGTCTTTAAGGTTCTTTTATATCATCTATTCTGTGGTAAGAAATGTGGCAGAATTATATGAGGCATTCTGTGGGTGAATTGAAAGCCGAAAGATTGGATAAAACATTGCAGCTGATATGTTAAAACGTGCTTGAAAAAATTGCTTTGAGCCAGAAGCTCTAGTTCTCCTAAAGATCTGTTGTTATCACTATTAATGATTAGCTTTTGACCAGTGAATTATATGAAAATTCAACTGTTTTGCCAACTCTCTCATTACTTGGTCCTGCTTGCACACCTGTCATAATCCATACTCCAAAACATAGTATAATTATAGGATTCGAGTGCTACTCTCTGTCCAAACTCTTTAAGGCACCAAGCTTAGAGCTTTGAAAATGCTACCACCTTCTCTGAAGCAAAGAAAGTGTTTCCTAATTGGGGCCTGACTTTTTTGAATAAAATAATTTGGAAAGGGAGGCCACAAAAAAGAAGTAATAAAGGTTATGACTTAGGGTCATGATAAAAATCTCTTAAGAAAATAAAATATCTGGATATATACAGTACTGAGTTTTCTGCCCCAGACAACAAAGACCTTGGCGAATTAGTGCCCTGCAGATGTAAAGGGAGCTGGTATGACACAAAGCAGAAGACTGAAATGTACACTTCACCAAATGTCACCTGAATGTATGTGAGAAAGGCTATGGTAGATCTCAATGGACCAGAAGGAGAGGAAAAGAATTCAATAACTTAAGTAAGTTTTGTTGATAGAATTAAATTTATGCCCAAACGACCTTTTCCTGTTTCCAGCCTGTGGTTGGCTACTACTGAAATGGTGACACTTACATTGTCTGGTTTGGGCTCTCACCCGTTTTACTCTCTTCAATACCTTCCTTTTCCTTAATTAAAACCATGATTGCTTTGTTGCTGAAAGTGGGTGATGTACTGAGGGGATCTGTGGTACAGACTGCCAGTTGTCCCCCAATATCTAGTTCTTTTCTTCTTCTTTTAATCAATTCCCTTCTCTGGGTTTTAGCTGATCACAGTTTGCCCTGCTGGTGTCTACTCTTCCGGCCTGCTTTGTAGCTGGATGTGACTATGTGACTTTGTTGGTTGGAGTGTTAAAGGAAGTGATGTGTGCTACTTTGCGGTCATGCCCTTAAGAGGAAACTGCTTGCCCCTACTACTTTCCTTCCTTTCTGCATGTGGAAGTATAGATGTGGGTGTGGTGAGTCAGCTTCAGCTTCAACCATGGGGATGAGGACAATACAGTAGGTATATCAACCAGGGTTCAGGCCAGGAAATAGAAACCATGCTATTTCTATTCAGCAGAAAAGGACTTAATGCAGTGAATTAAATGCTTACAAAATGGTCAGAAAGGCTGGCAGAGAAGAAGTCAGAGAACTGCCACAGGATGGTTGGTTTTAAGCTCACATTGTTGTATCTGGGAGGCAGGTGTCAGACTGCTGTTTTCTGATTTGCGGTCACCATGGCTGCCTTATATTACTAACGAGTCCTGTTTAGTATATGGCTTCCACAAAAACTCACATCTCTTGGAAATTGCTTGAAAGCCACCACTGTGTGCACTGTTGTAAGATAACCTCTGCCTCCCTTTCATCTTTCAAATCTCTTGCAAGTGCATCTCGTTGGCACAACCAACGTTACATCTAGAACTGCTAGGGAGTCTCAAAAGTATAGTCATCTGCTTTCTGGCCATTGTCATGACGAGGTGGAAATGTACTCCAGATGTCAATAAACAAAATCTAGAACACCAAGAGTCAACAGAATAAAATAGAAGGAGTCTGGGACCCAGACCCTGTGGAGTGCCCAGCCAGTCCTGGCCTGTACGCCATGAGTTTAAATGAGAAATAAATAAACTATCACCTGTTTAATCCACTATTATTTTAGATTTTCCATCACTGGTGACTTAATCTTAACTAATTCAAATACTCTTATCAGAAATGGGATGTTGCAATTAACGTGTGGTGTTGGATTAATGTAAGTGGCCAGGTAACAAGAATTCATTGCAGGTTGGAAAGCTGGTGACTCCCGTTATGTCATTGAAAACGTTTGGGAACAGCATCCTATCTCCAAAGGTCTCTTGGAAGACCGTCCATCCGCTTGCTTATCCTCAAAGCCTTAGTGAAAATGAGAAGAATAATTCAAAATGTTGGAGTTCTTTTATTGCTTTCAACAGCCCTTAGAAGTAAGATATTCACTTAGGACAGAGTTGGCCAGGGTGCAGGCAGTCTCAAGCCTACTGTTATGAACTGAATTGTGTTTCCCCCAAATTTATATGTTGAAGTCCTAACCCCAATGTGACTGGATTTGGGGATAGGGCCTTTAAGAAGGTAATTGAGGTTAAATGAGGTCACAAGGGTGGAACCCTAATCCAGTAGGACTGGTGTCCTTATGAGGGAGGAAAAGACACCAGAGCTCTCTCTTCACATTGGCACAGACAACAGGCCATGTAAAGACACAGCAAGAAGGTAGATGTCTACAAGCCAAGAAGATAGAGGACTCACTAGAAATCAACCCTATTGGCACCTTGATCTTGCTCTTCCAGCCTCTAGAATTGTGAGAAAATAAACTTCTGTTGTTTGAGACACCTAGTCTGTGGTATTTTGTTATGGCAGCACAAGCAGACTAATATACCAACTTTTTCAGATGTCCCCAAGGTAGCGACTTCATCATCTGGCAACAGAAAGGAAAGGAAATGGGCAGAGCTAGAGCCTGGTAATTAAAAATCAGATTCTTTAGGCTTAAAATCTATGACTAGATAAGATTTTGGGTTCTAGTTGTTTATACCTGGAACTGACTGGAAGTGCATACTTTCTGAAGGAATTATAAGTACTGACCATTGCACATCTCCATCCCAACAAAAAAAGACTGGATTGCAAAAGCCTATACTTGTTCGATCTCTAATGTAATCCTCAGGCCCACTAAACTGTCCCAGCAGGAGTTAGGCTATGAACCATATACAGCCACTCCAAAGGGCAAACTCCAATGCCTCCCTTACATGTGAACATGGGGTATAATATAGCAGAGAGGAGCTTCCCAAGGGGAGAAGTGAAGGCCAAGACAATGGACAAGGAAGTCGCCCCTAAAAAGCAAAACCAGGGCTGCCAACTTACCTACTTGAGGAATTACTCTGGTTCCAGAGAAGGGAATCTTCATAATTCTTGGGCAACAGGTTTTGATAATTGTAAAGGACCAGTAATGGCTACGTACTCCTAATTTCCCCCTTTTCCTAAGGGGGAACCCTATTCCTACTTCATCATTGAATAGTGTAAGAGGGAAAATAATTTGCATTTCATTTTGTAGATTGCCAGACCATAACTTATCATCCTCAGACCAGATGTATCATATCACTCACACATCCTGGACTTTGAGCTGGATGCTGAAACTGAATGGGACTTTGGCACTGGGTCCCTTGGGAGGGACAGAGTGTGTTCCACATATGGGAGGAATGAATCCAAAGGTGGCCAAAGAGGCAGTGTCTCTGAGCCTGGTGGTTACCCTTAATATCTATTCCTTCTTCCATAGTGCCAGAACCATGGCTTATTTTTTGGCTTAGCAGAAGCCGACGTTGACTGCATTTCCCGGTTTACCTTGCTGTTACGTGGCTTTCTAAGTTCTGGCCAATGGTACTTAAGCAGAAATGTGGTGATAAAACTTCCTTAAATACAGCACATACATGCTGTTTGCCTCTTCTCCATCCCTTCCTCTACCCTAATGCTTGCAGTGTTGATAATCACATGAGAACTCATTTTTTTTTCTCATTGATTATCTTTTTTATTGTTTTCTAAAGAATCTTAGAATTGGAAAAGCAGCATGTAAAGCTTCAGTGATTAGCCTGTTAGCAACATTGTACAAGTTAAATCTTTGCCAAACTCAGAGATTTAGGATTTTCTCCAGAATTTGGAATAGGGAGAAAATTTCTTCATGTTATTCTTCTATCACCTTCATTTTGGTTGACACAAGAATCTTAGTTTTATATATTCTGGAAATGATCATAAATTTTCACTCAGGCACACAAGTAGTATTTTATATCTGCCTTGTAAAACATTACTTTTATTCCCTGAGAAGGAAGCAAAATAAATATAGAGGAAGGATTTACTTTTAAAACAAAATGCCTCATTCAATTTTTTCAATTATGAAAGAAAGAATTCAACGTAACTATCTCAACCCCAGTTTAAGTTCTTTGTTTTTCTCTGGTTTCCCTTTACGTTAAGCAATGAAAAGGATTAATTCTGTGTAGTAATTTAAATAGAATTACTTGCTAAAAATCCTCTACCAAGATCAGTGAAAGGGGATTAGTTTTAAGCTGCCCTAATCAGAATATTTTTAAGAGAAAGCATATCAAGAACCAACTATTAACACTGCAGGTTGGGGCCGGCCCAGTGGCATAGTGATTAAGTTCCCACACTCTGCTGGTGTGGCCCAGAGTTCACGGGTTCAGATCCTGGGCATGGACCTACACACTGCTCATCAAGCCATGCTGCAGCAACATCCCACACAGAAGAACTAGAAGGACTTACAACTATGTACTGGGGCTTTGGGGAGAAAAAAATAAAAAAGGAAGATTGGCCGCAGATGCTAGCTCAAGGCCAATCTTCCTCGCCAAAAAAGCATTAAAAAAACACAAAAAACACTGTAGCCACATCTATTTTGATATCATTTGTAACATGTATTTTCTCTTAAAATTGCTTATAAATAATTATCTATAGTTTTTGACCAAAGGTTTTCAATGGCAAAATATACCATTGAAGATACTAAGTTCCTCAATTTGTATGATAGTATTCTATATAGAATATACAGAATATAACACTATGTGAGATATATGCTCTTTGGGTAAAGCCGATGCCTGAAGATTATTTCTCAGTTCCTCTCATATTTCCATATCTTTTCATTTTGGGGAGAAATCGGTTCTCTGCCTAATAGTCGTGATTTTCTTTGTTTCATCCCAGTGCTGGCAAAAGTAGCCTAAATCTTCCTTGCTCATATTTGGAAGTGGTGCTGTGGGCATATAAACCTTATTTTCGAGAATCAAGTATATCCTGCCCAAAGAGGATATCAGAAGAGTTGTAAAATAAAGATGCTATCAGCTCAGAAATATCTTTAGTGCATTTCTGGATTTATCCAGAATTTCCAAAAGAAAACTCGTAATATCAGGAAACATATGACATAGAAGCTACCCTTTCTTCTCTTATTCTTTGGGGATTATATCTTGACAGCGCTGTTTTGATTTAACATGTCTTGTCCCAATCCACCACCACTCGTATCACAATTGACCCAGAGCTGTCACTTTTTATTGTTTACAGTGCAGCTGAAACAGTTCTCATGAATCCATGCCTCTCAATGGAATCCCATAAATTATTAGGCTCTACGTATGAATTGGGCGGCAGGGGTGAGAAAGCAGAGCTGTTCAGAAGAGGCTGGTGGTACGTTCAGGAAGGCAAATGTCTAGTCTTGAGAGTTGAAGGAAAGTAAATGAATACAGAATTCTGAGTCTGGGAGGTCGGAAAGAGTCATCAAGTTCAACACTGCAAATACAAGGTGAGCTCTTAGTCTGTGGCAGGTGCTGCATGCTTTTCACCCTGTTTTGTATATTATTCTGGGTGTAACCTAAAAGGACTTTAGAGACTGCAGACAAATCCTCTCCCTGGCTAAGACTGGAGTAGGATATGAGTTACACAGAGATCCTCAGGGTATGCCCTGGCAGCTGATAAAACCAAAAAGGGAAAGGAGAATATTTGAGGCGGAGGAATTTATTTTTCGGATTCTTATCTTTTTGCAAATAACTGTTACTATCTAACTAATTTACCTCATTAATCCCAGAATTAGTAATATGCTTTCGTACTTTTATAATTTTCTTTTTCCTATTACACATTTTAATTACTTTCTATTCATAGGCATAAAGATATGAGGCAGAGAATATGAAAGAAAAATTGCTTCTATAGTATGGATTTGATATATTTTTCTTAGATTCTGGCTCTTCACCACTAACTGAACATTTCTTAAAATAACGAGGGAAATGACATTCTACGTTTTTCAGCACCTAGTGTCACGCCTTTACTTTGTGGCTTTCATCAGCAGGAAGAGGGGCACTATGCTTTTTGAAAACACTCTTCAGTAGGGAAAAGTAAGCTATAATTTATCCAAGGTCATTTTACTGATGATCAAGAAGTCAGTTAAGCTGATTTCAACTCCTTACTTTGCACAGTAAACCGAATTTATGGCTGTGACATTGTGATCTTATTCTCTGGGAGAAAACTACGAAGAGAGCCCTTGGTGCCTGGAGGTGGGTCGCTTAACTTTTCAGGCCCTTAAGTTCTTCATCAATAAAATGGAGGCAATAATAATAATATCTACTATTGGGATAATTCAGAGGACTGAGTTAATAAATCTTAGAAGGGTTAATAATACACAGTAAGCACTTAATAAATGTTTTATATTATTCAAATCTTACAAGGATCCTGTTCAGGGGTAATATTGGTCTTATTTTATGAATGAGGGGACTGACCCACAAAAAGATGTAAGTGCCTTAATCAAGTGTTGTCACCATCAGGTGGTGGGACAAGGTTTGGAATCCAGGTCCTTCGTCTTTGACTTCAATTTGTCAAATGCTCCAGTATCTTAATGTGCTCATTATTAATTTAAAAAATTAACTAGAATTATTTTGTGAATGCCAATCGATAATTTGTTTTTATGTTATGCTTTCCTAGCTGTTGATAAACTGTTGACCAAAAGTCAAAACTTTTTTACAAAAACAGACTCTTGTTCCTTACTTTGGTAGTAGTTAAGATGGAATAACTACTTTGGGGAATGTATTTGTGTTAAAATAAAATACTGTGGCTTGTCCTAATGATCTCATAAATACTTCAAGATTAAACAGTTAGTATTTAAAAATATGATTGAATTTTGATGCATGTATTTAAAAAATTGCATTGTATCTACTCAAACTTCTGCTCTTATAGACAAAAAATTTTGTACTCCGAGGTGATTTAGTTCCGAACACTGTGATTTATTTATATCACCTGAGTAATAACCAAAAAAAGCCTTCACATTTTTGAAACAAGTTAAGCATATCTACGTATAACATAGGCACCCAATAAACAGATTTCCAACCAGGACTCTTCTTCTCAGCTATGCTAATAAAGACGTAGGGCTTAAAACAAGTCATTCTTCCATGTAAAGAAAAAAACACTAGGCGAGTGTTACCACAGTTGTAAAATGGGCCTGTGTAGCAGAATCACCAGTCAGTTGGCATTTACTGAACTCTCACGGTGCTTTGAATACAAAACAGTCACAAAAAACGTGATCTTTTCCTAAATCAATTCAGGGACAGGATATAAAGGAAGATCTTAAATTATTTTTAAAGCAATAAATATTTTCCAACTGTTTTGAAAACTGAAGTATTGATTTCACATTAAACCAAACTGCAAGAGGAGGTGAAGTTAATCAAGGCAAAGGAAGAAGCTGAGTTCTAGACCAGGTTTAGAGAAATAGAATCATCTTCTGTTTATGAACTCTATGCAAAGTCTTACTTGAAAGATCTTCTAAAAGTGTGGTTTGAGAAAGAAAATGATTTTATCAATATTAGTGTTTCCTTATCTGCTCTCCATTTTATTAAACATAACGAGCTGTGTTTCGACTTTCCCTTTAGACTGTGAGCTCCCTGAAAGCAAGGATCATGCCTGGAGCCCCAGCACCCAGCACAGCGCCAAGTAGAAGCTGAACTCCATGAATATAGGTGGGATTGGTCGTTGAGTCTTAATCAATTCAGTTGTACCTCATATGGTACAAGATAAATTGTCTGTTTATGTGAGATATGTGTGTGTGTTTAGGGCACCTTTATAACAAACGCGATGCTGCTTGTTGTGGGGTCAGAGAATGAAATCCTAGTCATATAAATGGCACTTTGGGAATTCAAGGAAACTTGATTCATCCCCTAATTTCTGATTTTATTCACCTATTTCCCAAGCCCTTACTCAGCACTGATGGTTCAGCGGGGACAAGATGAACTGAAGAATATCCGTAGCTAAATTATCATTGGAGAAAGACATGACCCGTATCTTACAAGATCCTTGGGAGTGGAAGAGTGGCCAGTGCAGACTGTGAGGCGCAGGTGTTCCCTGTTCCACGCTGGCAATAGCCTGTTTCCGACAGCCTGCTGCACTGGGCATGAGCTGAAGCTCCCAGGTGGTCTTCAAGGACAGCCTGTACTGCAGCCAACTCGTACTGCTGAGGTCAGGGAGAGGGCTTGGGCACACAACCAGGGATACACAGAAGGTGGAAGCGAATTATTAGAGGGCAAGAGGTGGCATTTGGGGAAACGATTCTTGAGTGGTAATAAAGAAATGATTAATTCTCTCAGGACAATTGTACTGTACTTAATTCTACTTTAAGGTCAGTGAGAACTTTGAATGAATATTAAAGAGAAAAGAGTTTATTACTAACACTTTAGTATAATGTTTACTTAAAAATTTAGCATACAACTGATTCTCTGCACCTAGGGATAACAATTTCTATGGTGTCTCACCACCTATAGTTTCTTTGAAGTCTTAACAAAGACCAAGGACAGCTGCCCAGGCACAAATTGAGACAGCTATCAGGATGGTGACCTCCTGTATCTCTGTGCTGGGCTCAGCGACTTTAGGCTCTTACAAGACTGTGGGAATAATTAAACCTAGGCCAGACATTCCAGCCTGGCCTGGTACAAAAAGACCTTTAGCCCAAAGTCCCAATAAGAAAGATGAGGTCACATCATTACCTCCATGCCTACTCCCCTTTCTACCCTAGTGCCTCCCAATATGCAAGATCATCCTAATGACCTAGTCTGCTTTTTAATTGCATCTTCAAATTCTCTGGGATTTGTCATCTCTCCTTCATTTCAACACAGACCCATATGCGCACGGGCATGTGTGTGCTCGCGTGCGTGGGCGCGCGCACACACGCACACACACTCTCTCACCCCTCGCCAACCCCTTAGACTTTGTTGTTTGCAATTTCTGTTTTTTGAAACACAAACTCTACATCTTTAAGCTCTTCAAACAATGGTCCTTCTTCTATGCCTCAACATAAATGATTCTGAGATTCGTATTTTTCAGGTTTTACTGTTTCTGAAATAGGAATACATATTAAATCCATCCTATTTTACAATTATGATTAGTAGCATTTTAACATTTCTTTGTAGTACATAAAATAGTGGTGTGTCTTTGCCCTGAGGGCATCACAGACAAGATGACACATGGTAACTTTCCTGAGGAGAATCCTCATCACGTTTTCTTGCGTGGAGCTCCTTCACTTTTTCATATGCCTCCCAATGTACCTTATCCCTTTGCTGGTGAGTTTGGTTTCTTCCTCGAGGTTTACAGAAGCCTGTGTAGACCTCTACCATCCTATAGGATCACAGAACACTGTAAGGATTTACTTATAAATCTGTCTGCAACTTTAGACTGGGCATTGGTTTACGCATGTAGACCATACGCTATTGACCCATTTATTCTCTTTTGAATAAAATAAGGCTTAGTAAAATTGGGAGAAATAAAAATGTATATTGTGAAAGTCAGTTACTTAAGAAATGAGATGGCACTAAGTGGAAAAGTATTCTTCCTCATAAATGTCACCAGTAGTTTTCCTTAGTCCTATCATGGCTCTTACGTCACCAGAATTGAGGAGAATTGTATCTGTTATATTTGTGGTTCTGAATAAAAAAATTAATCTGTACAATTATAATAATATTTTTCATATACATTATAACTTGAATTCCAATGGAAGTTTATAAGAATTTACTTTGCTTATTTATGCTGGTAAGCCTGATGAATTTACTCTTTCATTTTCTGTTTTTTTAATTTTGAAAATTCTTAGTCTTGGGTTTGCTAAATCATGATGAGTATATGTTAAGAGGAAGCTTTAGAAGATGATACTATGATTCTTTTGGAAGACCCATTAAAAATTATGATGATGTCGCGTCTTTAATTCTCAGGCCCTCTCTTTAGCTTCTCTAATGCCCTATGAAGGTTAATGAAACATGAAACTTAATTTAATGAGGTTGTTTGTATATGGAGTATGAAACAAATTTTTATTTATTTATTTATGTTTTTGCTGAGGAAGATTCACCCTGAGCTAACATCTGTGCCAGTGTCCCTCTATTTTGTATGTGGGTCACCATCACAGCATGGCCGCCAACAAGTGGTGTAGGTCTGTGCCAGGGAACTGAGCCTGGACTGCTGAAGTGGAGCACACTGAACTCAAGCACTAGGCCACAGGGCCAGGCCCCAAATTTTTAATCAGATACCAACACAAACTATTATATTTATCAATAGAAATACTATCATTAGAAAACGCAATACTAACCTGTATATGAAAAGAATTAGAAAAATATAATCAACCTTACAAATCAATGAATATTGCATTTGGATTATGGACTATTCATTTAGAGTTTTGGCTGTGTTCAAAACAAAATGTTTCCTGAAAGAAAAAAGTAAAGAACACTATGTGCTTTTCAACTACTTGTTTAACGCGATGTATAAACACATACGTACACGTAGAACATTGGTTGGTATATACATAACTGAAATGTCTATATGTTGATATCAGGAAGCATAAAACATTTCTCAGTAATTGGCCAACTTTCCGTGTACCATCAAAAGTATAGATTACGTTGATACATCAATGGTTAATATTTTACATTTCTAAAGTGTAACATGGACTTTAGTGTGTTCTTTCCTTTGCTTTTCTTTTGCAAGTGAAGGAGGTGATGGCTTTTCCTATGCTGAAGTGTCTGACATCAACCAGAATATTCTCGAGTCAGTTCTCCTCACCCTCATCATGCTCTGTGGGCCACATCTCTGGGTCTGATGACCCGGAAAGGGAGATCTCTAGTATTGATGAGGGTATAGTTCATAATCCCTTGGCAGCCACTCTATCTTGAGCAAAATGGAAACTTTGTGGGAGCGTCATATGCTCAGACAAATTTTCACAGAAGTTGGCAAGTCGTTCTAGCTGTATGCCAGTTAAAAGTTGGATTGTGCAAGTTAGGAAAAAATTTGTTAAAACCAGAAAGATGAAAGCGTGTGCTATATTAATTTCCTTGGGGCTACTGCTGTTGCAATTCATGATCTTTTTGAAGTGGAGAATCTGGAGGTTTACTTTCCTGGAGTACAGAACACTTTTCTGAATTAGCGTTATGTTTTCAACATTCTATATTTTACAAATGTACTTGAGGTTTCACAATATTTCTTTATTAAAATTATATTTCTAATTTTTGTTTTTTTCTCCTTGAAATTAAATATATTTTTTATTTAAGATTATTTTTCAATGGTTTATTTTTCTTTCAAAGAATAAAATATCAAATTCTTTTCTGCCTGGCTCATAGGGATGAATAATAGGATATAGAGAGTTTTATTTGGTAGGTTACAAATCTGGTTCAAATCCACTCTAGTCTTGTGATGATCAAAAGCTGTTACTGTCTGATGCTTTTTTCAGTGTCTTACAAGAAAAAGATCAGCGAAGTCAGACCAGACCAGCTTGTTTAGTGACAAAGCAAGAATACTGAAATGGTGACCTCAGTACTGGTGTCTTGAAAGGAAAAATACTGTAATGACCTTAGATTGTACTTACTTCTTACAGGGGGATGTGATCTATTCAGGTCAGGGCTTAGAGCTTGTTTATAGGGCATTCTAAGGTCACTTAGTGACTTGGTTCAGTGGAAATATGAATTGTCTGTGATTCAGTCATTATGGAAACTATACAATCACATTTCTTAATCTGGAGAAAAAAGAAAAAAGTTAATTACAGGAGCTTTGCGAATAATTAAGGAATTTCTTGGGCCCATCAATATTTATTTTCAGAAGAAAATAATGGCGCTTGTCTGGCCACGCCTACCTGGTCACCTTGAGAAACTCATATTTCTATTTTTTACCCAATGGATCACATTCATATTGCTTCCCTCATATGTAAAGCTTCTATAGAGCCTTCTATTGAACAGACTCATTATTTAAAGATTTCTATTAACACATTTTCTTTATGCTGAAATCTGCAGTGCATTCAAAAGCACCTTTACCTGATTGCTGGTGTTCTTGATTTTATCTTTTTCTTAATGCTTGCAAATAGCCAGCTTAGCCCTAAACTTGCATTTACCCATTATATACATTCAATACCTGTAGTTTATGTAATAGCTGGTACTATAGTCTTAGTCATTTAAAATATATTGTGTGCCTTTAAAGAACATATTTAAACTTAAGAAACATCATACCAAATTTCATATTTTCTAGTTCTCGAGCAGTAAAATAGAAAATGATGTGCATTTTATGCATCATTTGGCACTTTTTAAAGAGGAGATTCTAATTGTCTGGATGAAATTTTATCAGTTTAAGGATTAAAATCTCAATGCTATTAAATGATGTGAAAAAAATCTGGACACGCTTATCAAAAGCTATTTATATCTTGATATTGATTTAGTAAAAAATAAGGTGGAGGTGTTTTAGTGCCCTTAACATACATTTGAAGGAAATATGCAGATTTAGATGTAAGTCTTAGTGATTGACCCCCAAGGAAGAAGAAATGGATCCTGATCTCTCATTTTACAAGTAGCCACGTAGGCCTTGAAATCTCAAACTAAGCCGTGACAAAAATCCCAGCTTTCAAGCACACTTTGATCTTTGCTCTCAGCCATGCTAAACTTTGCTGTTCCCTCACATGAAGAAATGAGAAAAAGAAAAGAAAGGGAAAGAGTTAACACAAAAACTTAATTTATATTAAAATCATTTGCCACTTTGCTGGTCTTTTGCAATCTGAAATTTACATCCTTCATGCATTTTCTTTACGTATTAAAAAGGAAAAATAATACTTGATGTGTGAAGCAAAGAAATAATGACAGCAAACGGGGATTTTTATTTGTTCTTTGGTGTGAATTGGCGTAGGCATTACGGTGAAGTTAAAACGCAGAGGTTAATTGAAAAATGAGATAAACAAAGCCCCTTGAAGGTCTCTGAATAATTTCGCCTGGCAGCATTGACAGCCTACAACCATCAGGCACTAAAACCTACTCCGAACTGCTGGAGATTACAAAAAAGAAAAAAAAAAGCTAAAGTTAATTGTCTTTCTGTTCCTTCCACCTCATTTCAGCCCAATTATAACTGGGAAAAGTCATTCTGTCTAATTTGCATTAATGTACCTCCATGCAAAAAGAGCTTAGACAGTGAATTTGATTTTTTTTGATATTATGGACATATTTTAAATATGCACTACAATTCCCAAATGTAAAATTGTTTTTGAAATTCCTAGATGACAATTCTCAAATTCTCCTAAGATGCCTTTAAATTACAGATGTTAATAAAAAGTCCACATATATTCATGGCGTCCTAAATACCAGAGCTTGTGATAAATTCTGTATATGGATTATTTTATTTTATGCTCAAAAGAGCCCATGATGTGGACCTTTTTACCGTCCCCATTTCATAGATGAGAAAGCAGAAGTTAGAGGGTTAAGTAGCAGGCTAAGGTGAGGCCCATAGGGAGTGTCAGAGTTGATACTTAAACCATGCTGGCTGACATCAAATTCTTAGATACTATTATAATTTGATGACACTTTAATATACTTATTTTGATTTTAATTTCATAGATAAGCAAGTATCAATTAAATTGCCATTTCTTCAAGTCAATATGAAAAGAGGAATTACCAGTGAAGTATGATATCATTAGTTCATTTGCTCACATTTCATTCATGACAACTTTGCCATGAAGCTCATATTCTCATTTCTGTTATCATGTGGAAATACATTTAGACTAGCCCTGTTCAACTGTAAAACAGCTACAAATCAGAATAACGTTAGCCGTTTTGTTTCTAGTGTAAAAGCCAAACTAAGAGGTGCTAGTATTTTCAAGGTGATATTTTTTGTTCTTATATTCATACAACAGATCTGATCACGATTAGTAGAAAACTAGATATCTCTGGACATGCTTGATGTCTTGTTTTTTCTTGGGATGTTATGGAAATATTTTTATCGCTGTTAATTGAAAGACTTGGAGCAGAAGCTGAATCTATTCAGAAGCATTTGTATTAATAGATACACTTATCCATAGAGGTCTTTATTGTCAAAGCACTGGGCTCATAGCCCCTTTTTGTGCCTCTTTCTGGTGCTAAAGTGTTCATAATGATGAGGAGCATCTGGCCCCAAACTATTGTTTCTCATTAAAAGGACATGTCTCCGAAGCTTTTGGGGATTCTTTGTGCTGAGCAGTGCAGACTCTGAACATTTTGCCCTTTTCATAATCTGTAAATGTGTGTTGTCGCTACTGCTTCTAGCCTAAGGTACATGCTTGCTTTTTGTTCAGCTTCTGAGCTTCTAAATACAAGATTGGAATGCAATCGGCGAACGCGCATCCTCCTTTTGTTTGGCTGACATTTTGGTTTCTCTATTTTTTTTGTTGTCTGCCATCAATAAATATAATACAATAATAAGAGTAGTGGTAATCCGAGTCAACAATCACTTGGAAGCAATCTTAAATATTCTGCATATTTAAATTCCTTCTTAGAATGGTGAATTCTTGGCTTATGGCAGGTTTGTTCAAGAGGTAGAAAACTGGACCAGGGGTGTAGATTCCTGCTTGAGTCATAAACCTTCCTGGGCATTAATTTCCTCATCACTGAGAAGAGGAGAATTATTTCCCTATTGCTTCCATGGGGCTCTCACGAGCTTCTATCCAGACACTGGGGAGAATTTGGCTTACTAAATCAGTCTTTCAGATCATTAGAAAAATTTCTATTTGGCCTGCACAGTGGGCATTATCTTTGGCCACATGTAACTATGCCATCTTGTCCTCTTTTGACTTCAACCTTCTCAGCCAGCTTCCTAGATTAAAGGAACAGTGTGATCTGTCTAAATGAAATATACTGTCTTTCTGCACAAAAAGATTCATGTGAAAACAAAATTGAGAGAGAGCAAAATAAGGCAGAGTACGCTTGTTTCTCGTAGGGCCAGTTGGATTTGGTTCCAGGCACTTGTAAATATTTTTGGATCTAGGCATGAGGACTGGGGCCAATTTTCATTGTTGATGCTCCTCAAGAAGGAAAACTTTCAAATCAGACCAGTTAGCATGACTCCTTCATTAAATGGAGAAAAACCAAATGACTTAGAATTAAAACAGTACATTGTTTGCGGTTACAAACAGTGGGAAGGAATGGAAATGTACCTTAATTCATGATAAATGCAAATTAAATCTCAACCTGTGATGGCTGCAGTTGATTTTCAAAGAAAGGGATTTCCAATAAGAGCAGTGCTGGATATGAACGGGCAGATTGCAGAAGTGGAAAACAAACTAGTTTTCTGAATAAAACATGTATCAATTCCTAGGATGCAATTATGAAAGTTTTTCTTCTTTAACCATGTCTTGGGGCTACCATGGTGCTTCTCTGACTTACATATAATTGTGGGTTCATTAGGATGAAATCAGGGAAGTGATTTTCCTTCTGAGAGAATGCTCATGCATGAAAGAGAGCTTTAAGAGATTCTTAAGGGAGTGACACAGACTGTGGAAAGGACATGGGCATAAAATGGATGAGAAAAAATAGTGGGGACCACCTGGAGATTGGCTTAGCAGGAACAGAGGATGGGGTCTGCTGAACACTGGTAAATGAAGTGACCGAGGAGAGGGTGTTTGAAATGGGTTAGAAAAGGATTGATATTATTTTATATGCAAAATGGTTGTATGAATTGCTCTAAACACTAAGAGACTGAACTTGCTTTTCTTCTTAAAGTTCCCTTTATTAACTCTTTTGTTTCTTGTTCTTCTCTGTTTTCCGTAAACAAGTTATATTTGGCTCACTCATATTTGAATAATGAATATGAGAAATGCTAGCTCTCGGAATTAACCAATCCGCCTCATCTCAAAATCTGTTGCCCATTTTCTGCCATGATTTCTTTAAAAACAATGCATCTATTAAAATCGTTACTAATGATGGTCACCTGTAGGCACAATTCCAGCTCTTTATTTTAAAAGGTGATGAGTCACTAGAATTTGGTAAATACATTTCTGAATATGCATTTACCTATTATTTGTTTATCCTTCCATTTATGGGGATATAAATCTCCCAGGAAAGGGGACCTCTTAGAATTTGAGACAAGCCATGAACAGTGCATAAGCTGAAATGCTATGTTTAGTAAAAATAGGAAGTAATGTAGAAACAGGATTTCCAAATCTGTGGTGAATTTCAAATGTTTATTTTAAACAAATTAACACTTAAAATTACAATGTGGTATAACTATGTCATTCAGCTAGCAATTATAATATTTATAAAAATATGAGCGTGTTGGTTCACTGTATGTAGGTAATGTGGTTAAGGGCTGGATACAAGTTTAAAGTTCTATGATGAGTTTCTCTATGACTATCCGTATAACCTCGTCCAGAGATGATGTCAAAGTCTAAACTTAAGGCCTTTTGTATGAAGTCCAGGGCCAAATGGCTCTCTGGTTATCCATGAATTTGGCCTTACCTGGAACAAATCGAAGAGTTTCTCTAGGGGAACTGAGTTTGAGCAGTACTTTTAAGTTTTGTTTCGGAAAGAGAGGAGTACTAAAAGGTCCAACAAAGTCAACAATGGTAGCAGGAAGGCCTGGGAAACTTCAGTAGCCAGAGTTCAGCAATGACATGTGGTCCCTACTGAGTATGGCTGTGGGTGGCAAAGCAGCGTTGGACCAGGGATCAAAATATCTCATTCAAATCCATTGAGATTCAACTCATCAACTTACTCTGCCCGTCCTAGACTCAATTTCCTTATCTGTATAGAGGGAAGGGTAATTTCTATCCTTTCTAACTCTTGGGGAAGCTTTTTCTGAGTAAAAAAATGAGATGATGTATCTGAAAATGCATTGTAAACACAATGTCATATATACACGTTCTCAAATGGACAAATAGCAGTTCAAAAATCAGATAAAATCTTCATCAACTTAAGGCAAAGAAGGGCAGTATATCTACAGTCTGTGATCTTTCACTATGAGTGTTGATAGTAAATAATTGAAGCCCAAAATAAAAAAGATTAAAACCTAGTGGTCTTCTCTCTCTTCTTTTCTTTGCTTCAATAAGAGCTTCGTAGTATATAGCAAGAACTAGTGTGAAAGAACATGCAAGGACACTTAAAGTTAAATAGGAATATAACGCCTTTAAAAATGAAACGTGAAAACTAGCTTCCCTGTGCCAGCTAAATCCTGAATTTATTGCCCTATGCTTCTTCTATTAGCATTGATAATTAAAGCAGGATAAGGAATGTACTGCATTTGATGTTAACAGTGTCATGCTGGCTGCCGCGGGACCCTGGGCCTGATCTCTATCCCCTCTGCAGGTAAATCTTTAAGTTCACCTTTAAAAAGCACATTAAACATTCTGGAAGAGAAGCTTTAAACTTGTGGGTTTCTCTAGTGATCTCTTAAGTTTCAGAAGCTCAGATTAGAGGATGACATCTTATAATCTTCTGACTACTGCCTGACCTATGTTAGCACTGGAATGGTATAAAAAGCCTTAGGATATTACTTTTCTTATTTTTGCTTCGGACTGACCTTGGGAATCCACTGAGGCAATAAAGAAAAGATCAGCATGCTAGAGCTATACATTTTTTTGCATGATACACTTCCTTTTTTTTTTTTTTTAAAAGCCTGAAGTAAAATACGTTTACTAAAAATAGTAACTATAAACAATTTTTGTAATATTTTGTCAAGTTAGTATACAACCAAAGCAAAGGCATATATTATATATAAGATTAAATACATTTTTTAAGTTTCACTTGCTCATTATTGAATTCATTTATATTACTTATATATTTCTATGATACTTTGCAGATTTTGTTGGTTTAGTTATTTATTTTAAAACTAAAATCTAGACTTTCTTCAGTTTCCCCCCTAATGTCCTTCTTCTGTTTCAAGATCTCATCCAGCATACCACCTTCCATTTAGTCTTATGCCTCCTTAGTCTCCTCTGGTCTGTGACGGTTCTTTCCTTGTTTTTCATGACCTTGACAATTTTGAGCAGCATTCGTCAGGTATTTAGTAGAATATACCTCAATTTGGGTTGTGTAATGTTCTCCTCATGACCAGACTAGCATTAAGGTATCCTTTGACTTACTTTTGTAAGGTTAATTCCACTATCACCTCCTTTCTGCCAAGCCAATTTTAAATGATAACTGTTGTCCTCTGCGTTAGTTTTCTGTTGCTGAATCACAATTACCACAAACTTCGCGGCTTAAAATAGCGGACATTTTTCAACTCCAGTTCCGTAGGTCAGAAGTCCAGGCAGGGTTAATTGGGTCCTTCTTTCAGAGGGACTCTGCTCAGAGTCTTACAAGCTAAAACCATGGTTTGGCTGGGCTGCATTTCTGGAGAAGAATCCACTTCCATGCTCATTCAGGTGTTGGTACCATTCCGTTCCTTGTAGTTGTAGCCACCGGCATTCATTGCCACGTGGCCCTTCTTTCTTCAAGGCCGGCAATGGAAACATCTTTCCTGCGTTGGAACTCCTCTCACATTTCAATCCCTCTCGCACCTCTCTTTCACCAGGTAGATGGTAACACTGTTCCAAGACTGTATACTTACCACAAAGACAGCCAGAGCCTTGCCCTATAGATCACATCTGAGAAGTGGCACAAGTTTTCCTGTATCCTGTAATTAGAATAAGGTTTTTATCCCTCTCTTTTGCTATTTCAACTTCTTTATGGGCAGCACTTTAGAGGGACTTTGGGAGTATTTTATTGACTTTTCATTTTTAATAAAAAAACTTCAATAAACCAAATAGAAATTTTCAGCAGGCTTCGATATTTTAAGTGTTGAACTTCACTTGACAAACTCCCTCAGAAGATCAGCAAATCTTGTTTTATTAACCAGTGAAGCTACAATTCTGAGTTTATTTACATTGTATAGTGTTTGAAGTATATATTGTTAGTTCTGAATACATATTTAATAAAAACAATAAGAAGAAAAGATCATGATTCCTCCTTCACTTTACAAGCAAATCTTCTTCTGGGGAACAAATGCAACCTAATATTAGTGCTACTCCTGAAAAATGCTTAACAAATTGAGAGCTAAGTGTACTGTGAGTATAAACAGGACTAAAGTCAAAAGAACAATTTAAACAAGAAGAAAGGAATAATTTTGTGACATGAGTGTGGAGGCCATGATATTTCTGTGGAAATTCCTACACCCTCATTCTTTGTTTTAAGGGATCCAGGGGGTGCTCATGCAGCTGTCAAAAGCAAATCTCAGACCAGCAGTTGGCTGTCCTGCCATTAACTGTTACAAAGAATCTCAGCCCAAATGATATAAAGAGGTCTTTGCTCACTCACTAGTTTTGAAAAGGTTTCCCACGCTCTTTTTCTCGAGGGGCTATATACTTACATTTCAGAGACACTATATATACTTACATTCAGAGACACTAAATTAAAGGGCAGAATTTCAAACCTAAGTCCATGAGTACACTATTTTGTGTCACCAGGGTGCCTGGCCCCCGGGATCTCCAAAACCCAACAGTGGCCCCAGCGGCTGAAGCCAGCTTCTACATCATTACTACCAGCCATTCCCTGAGCCCTGACACTTCTGATCTTTATTGCCTAGCAATTTAATTGATGCTCTTATTTATCAATTGGAATCTACCTCCACTTTCTCCACTTCACCAGGCTACACTTCAGCGTCGTTCGTTTATTTAAAGAGCTCTTAGAGTGAAGCTCCTATATGGACTCTGACTTGACTATACTTAGACTATGCTTGGCATGCTTACAGAGTGCCAACTAGGAGATGCTGAACTTAGTGAGGGTCCAAACATGAAATAATTTTCTTTTTCTTCAGTTACTATGTTAAGCATGTTTGGTTAAATCTACTTTGCCTTGTCATCTTTCATGTCATTTTGGGTGGATCCCAGGCTTTCAGGTTTCTTTCAGTTATTAGAAAATTTAGCCCAGTCTAATCCAATTTAAAGTTTGTGTCTCGTACTTAATTTAGGCTCATCCTTATTCCCCCAACTTGTGAGGATTCAGCCTAAGGGACTTGGTGAGGGCAAGAGCTGTGGTCTGCTCTTTCCTTTCCTCTCTTCTACTTCCTGGCTTCCCTTTGGAACATTCAGGAGTAGGAGATAGAGAGGAGTTAAAAGTCTTTTCACTTATCTGGGAGTGATATAGATGTCACGACTATTGAGGCTTCACTGGGTAACATTAACAGGGCATCATTGCTTTCTGTATAATGGGCATCTAAATACTGTCTCTCATGTAGGATTCACTTGTGAATTTTTTAGACAGCCCAGTGAGGCCTCGTCACTGTATTGAATGTTCTGCAAGCCAACCTACTCTGACTTTAACTCTTCAGGACCCTTCCAAATCCCCTTGCTGGGAACCCCCATACCTCCTGAAGTGTTTACTTGACCCATGGGAAACTCAAGCATCTTTTTCATGACAAAAAGCTCTGCTATCTCATAGGTCAGAAGGGAATGTCAGCAACTCACCTACGACTCATCCAACCCAGGGAAGGAGAAGCCCCCACTTGTTTTGATGGTTGTGGTGAAAACTACTCTCTCCCTAGGCTGATTATTCCTTATTCCAACAAATCTCTCTTCGACAGTTTACTCTCTAGCGTAGGGATGGGAGTGGATAGGGTGCGTGAGAGACGACTGGGAGTAGCACAGCCAGTTTGGCTGATTTCCTCATGAATCCTAGAGAGGATCTTTGGCCCTCAGTTGCTTGTAGTTTCTTTACAAAGTTCTTTATTCATGACGTGTTTAACTCCAACTTCGAATGCAATGTGTACAACTGCCAGATAAAATATAGGATGTGCAATTAAATTTGAATTTCAGATAAATAGGGGGCAAATATTGCACAGGGAATATTTATACTAAATCATTTATACCTTGTTTATCTGAAATTGAAATGGAACAGAGCATCTTGTATTTTTATTTGTTAAATCTGGCAACCCTAGATGCAAGTTGGCAATTATAGAGCAGCAGGAACGTCTCACTCTGTAACTGATTACATTCCTGGGTGCCAGGCCCTGTATTAAGCATTTTACATAGTTTATGTGCTATTTTTCCAGACAGATATTATTAATTCCCTTATATAAGGAAAATTACTGAAGATCAGAGAATGGTAGTGAAATACCCAAGATCGCTCACAAACACACAAATGGTCAGGGCAAGAGGGAGTGTTTGGGTCCAGGTCAGCTGGCTCTAGCACCTGATCCTTATGTACACTTTATCACACTTCACTATTGTCCTTTCTTTCCTACCTTCCTGCCCAGGGATCCCATCCACTGCCCTCTGTATTGGATTCACAGCCACTTCTCTCTCCCACTGGTCACTTCCTCCTATTTGGTTCCGTTTTGCTCCCACCATTGATGTAAGGCTGTAATATATTTTAACTTTCTCCTGGGAGTTAGCCCTGATTAAGTGCAAGTAGATAATATTTACTGTTTAGTAGCTAAAGTTCCTTTCTTATTTTTTATCCTGGTGTATTGATTGGCAGGGGCTTTAAAGAAAACTTGAAGGCCTCCTCTACTTCTTTTTCTCTTGAGCATAAAACAAGCCCTGGGCAAGTGACACCCTACTTCCTTTCCGCTGAGTCCTACTCACCACATTCTCTGGGGTGAGAGTGTCTAAGAACAAAAGAACTCTCAGAAAACTGAAAGAGGTGCTTGTCTACCACATCTAGAAGTGCCTGCAGTTCCTTCCAGGTTTTCTTCTTACCAAATATCCCTACCACCATGATATCTCTAATGTCAAAGATAAACAAAGTTGGACATATAGTAGTTAGAGGAGTGAGGACAGATTTTAATCAGCAATGCACTATTGCAATAAGGAAAAGAGTCCAGTGTGAAGCAAACTCAATTTCAATTTGCACAGAGTGACTGGGCATTTTAAAGGGAGAATGTGGGAATAGAGAGGGTGTTGAGTGGTGGCTCAGTAGACTCTGGAAAGTGAAAAATTATGAAAAACAGGAAGTGGGAGTCAGCCCATGTGAGATTCATATGGGTTTGCTAACTGGTGTTTGTTGAAGTTAGGCTCCTACCCTCCCACAGAGACTGAGACTCGGGGGCCCTATCTTCAGATATTGGTTGGAACAAAGAGTAAATTCTTTTGGAAACCTTGAATTTTCTCAGGCAGGCACTTTAGGTGGGGAAGGATCATCCTGGGGAAGTGGCCTGGAGCTGTTTCACACTATGTTAATATTTGTTTAAGTCTTTATTGGCCAAAGTTGAGGCCTAGTTCAAAAGAGGGATCAGAGGAACCTGGCTGGAGTTTGGTCAAGGAAAGAATCTTGTCACATCAAAACTTGGGGGAGAAAGAGGAATGATTCTGTGTCAATCTTTTCCTTATTTCTGAAACTAGTTGATTCACTGGGTTAAATCTCTAAATTCCAGCCTATTTACCATTTCTATAGTAGGTCTTGTTTCTTGCTCTCCTTCACTGCTCATCCTTGCTGCTTCCCAGCAATACTTCTCAAGAAGGATTGGGTGAATATAATGGTACATGGGGCCTAAAATTTGAATGATGGAGAAATAATGAGTACAGTTGAAGACTTCAGCAGACAACAGTAAACAGAGAGATTCAAAGAGAAATTAAAATAATGTAATAAGGAAATTTGTGAGGAGTGTAACAGCAAGAACACATGAATGAGGAAGAAAGGAGATTTATAGCAAAATTTGGTAAAGTCAGATCTTCTAAAGATTTACATCTATTACCTATTTTAAACTAGTGTCTGAGTATCATTGAATATGTACTATGTAGTAATTTATTGGTATTCTCACCACTTTCTCGTAAGTTGTCTGAGGGCAGTTGAGTGGAAAGACACGCTGTCTCCTGCTGAGTATGTGATGGGTCGGTGCTTCTAGGTATAATGTAGAGGTTGACTATTGATTAACACATTATTTATGAGACCATTTTTAAAGGAGGTGTGAAAATATATTGCAACATGGCTGATAATACATTATAATACGCTGGACATTGTGAGAATGACGCTCAGTTCTAACTTACTATCAGGAAGACATGCGATATGTCTTGAATCTTTGGCCATCTTTATGAGGTGATTTAAGGTAACAATGAAAAGTCCTTTTTTTAATTTTGGAGTTATATATACCTAAGAGGTGCTAGAATGTCATACCAGCTCTATGATATTGGGCAAGTCACCTTTCTAAACTTTGGTTTCCTCAAAAAAGTGCAGAAAATAAAGTTTCTAAGTAGTGGAAATTAGATGAGATAATGCATTTAAAGTGTTTAACACAGTGGCTTGCACCCTGCAAAAGCTCAGTGGTAGCATATCATCATCCTTATCATCATCATCATCGTCATCACTGTGATTGTTGCGAACATGACACATTTGGGTCATGGATGGTTTGGGTATGTCCTTCCTAATAAGGCAATATGATTGCAGTCACTTTTGTTATTTAAGGCATTGTTCAGATAACACTAGCATGGCTATGAGAACTATCTTAAATTCAGTTTCTATGCTCATTCATAATAAAAGTCACAAAAGTGGGGTTTGGAGTCAAACAAGAAGTTCATGAAGAGTGAGTGTATCTGAATTTTCATTCTGGCTTGCCGCCATCGCTCTGTGACTTAGGAAAGGCATTTCATCTTCCTAATCTAAAAAATTTTATCTGTAAAATGGAACACTTGGAGGAAATAATTGCAGAAATCTACTCCACTCTAAAAGTTTTATTTTCCTATAGTTTTCTTTATTCAGAACCAACTGCTAGAGTAAACTAATTTCAGAGTTAATAATAGTCAACACATAGATTAAAAATATACTGTTTCTGTCTTTAGCTGTTTCCAATTCATTATGTGAAGTCCTTAAAAAAGCAGTTAGGGTGGAGAAAAAAGTCTAAAATGAAGATTTCATTACTTTATATTTTTAAGAAAAAATAATTTTTATTATGAAAGTTGTGTTCGTCTATTATATGGAACTCAAAAACAGAGAAAGCTATCAAGAAAAAGTGAAAATCACCCTCTACATTCTCCCTCTACAAACTCCCTCCCACCTTGCCTCAGGATAACTATTCTTGACATTAAACTATGAATTTCCTAGAAATGTAAAATGCATATAAAAATATAGTTATAGAAAATAGAACTATGTAATATTTGCCTTTCTCATTTAACAATTTTATCCTGAACATTTCATGGAATCATATAGCATCATGCCATCATAATTTTTAAAGATTTTATTTTTCCTTTTTCTTTCCAAAGCCCCCTGATACATAGTTGTATACTTTTAGTTGTGGGTTTTTCTAGTTGTGGCATGTGGGATGCCACCTCAGCATGGCTTGATGAGCGGTGCCATGTCCGTGCCCAGGATTCAAACTGGCGAAACCCTGGGCTGCCACAGAGGAGAGAGCTAGCTTAGCCGCTCAGCCACAAAGCTGGCCCCTATGTCATCACTTTTAATAGCTGCAAAGTATTCTTTTGTAAAAATGACCCAAATTATTTACCAAATCTGAAACAATGAACATTTAATATTATTTGCAATACTTCATTATAATAAGCAACGCTTTGGATGTTCATTGTTTATTTATGCAAGAATGTCTGATAAATTTGTAGAGATTGCCTTTCTGGTTAAAAGAATATGCGCCTTTCAATTTTTTATATATATTACCAGATTACCTCCCAGTGTGCAATGTATACATTCTTATCTGTGTATTAAATGTTTATTTCTGCAAACTCAGCGTTGAGTATTATCATTCTTTAAATCTGGGCAAAGATGGTAGATAAATGGGAGAAAAAAAGCTATCTCATTGGTCTTTTAATTTTTATTTATTTTTTTATTACAAATGAAGTTGGATATATCTTAGTGTTTTTATTAGCTATAATGGAGTATTTGTCTCTTTCTTAAAATTTTTGTAAGAGCTCATTTTTACATAAGTATATTAGCTACCAGTCAGTTGTATATATTGCAAATATTTTTTCTTAGTTTTCTTTTAATGTACCTTAAGAAATTTAGTTTAGGTGAAGTTTAGGAATTTTATGTATCAAATCTAGAAGCTTCTTCTTTTATGGCCTGTGACTTTGTTGTCCTGTTTAGAAAGTTCTTCCCCAGTCAAAGATTATAAAATTATTCATCGAAATTTCACGAGGTACTTTATTACTTTTAAATCTTTAATCCATTTGGAATTTATTGTGGGTTTTATAAAATGCTTGTGGCTATTTTTAATTATTTTTACCTAGACCACTTGGGTTCTGTAGTTCCTCACACATGTCGGAAGGGATCTGAATCAATTAAAGACCAATAATAAGACACAGTGTAATATTCCAAATGCACACCCGAGAGCCAGCACTAGTCCCTGCGTCCTACGAGCCGGACGCCTTAGTCATCCATAACACATCACAAGAGGGAGCCTTTGTGCTTTAGTAAATACATCTTATGCTTCCCAGGCCACTCCTTTCATTTGTAGCTTTTTGTCCAACCTTGATTTGTTTCTCTCTGATCATGCAAAAAGCAGTGTACAGAGGTGGTCAGGAAACAAACCAACCAACCAACCAACCTGAAAAAATGGAGCTACGCAGGGCAAAAGTCCTAAATATTACTAAATTTCTATTGGAAATATTTTCCTTTGTGCATAGGAAAGAGATTTAAAATTTCTTTCACTATTCTCTGGTTGCTCAAACAATTATTGGAATACTTCCT
Organism: Equus asinus; assembly: GCF_041296235.1. NCBI lineage: Eukaryota > Metazoa > Chordata > Mammalia > Perissodactyla > Equidae > Equus > Equus asinus. The sequence continues at coordinate 143,552,696 of NC_091790.1, read as the reverse complement.
TAGCAGTGGAATTCAGGTCCATATTTAAAGTTGAGGACTTGACTGAAAAGTAAAATGAGGTGCCATATATTATGGGGATTTTTTTTTCCTGCAACTGTGATGCAAGCCAGTATGTGTCAAAGATAACATGACAGACACTAGCAAGGATTTCTCCCCACCCCCTATTTACTTATCAGTTAGTCTATTGTTTAATTAGATAAGTTTAAATTTACCCTCTATGTCTTTGTATCATCCCTTTGTAGAACTCTGTTATGTACACATTTTAAGATTGATCCTATTTGTGCCTAATCATCAGTAAATTGATATTTTTCTAGTTTCTTTCCTTAGTAAAATCTAGAATTCTATAGAATTGCATCTGGAGTGGAGCCACTTGCACTACGCCTGTTGTTTGTACTTAACCATCCAGAACAAGAAATGGGTGCTGTTAGACAGCTCTCTTTCCCTGGCTGTGAAGCATATGCTTTTATGAATGTTTGGATGATAGGCAGAGTGTAAATGTGAAGTCCTTTTAAAAGAGGGTAAAAAGGCCCCCAAATACTCTTAGAGCACATATCCAAGGCTAAACATATGGCCTTGTCATCACAATTTCCCACATTCCCTTTCTTGTGGTTTTAACCTTCTACTTTATTTATTACCAGAAGGCCTTATCTCTCTAGCCTGCTGCTCCAGACTGCTAGGCCAGGATGTAGTGAAAGCACAAAGTAATGAAACAGGATGATCATAAAATAGGAGGGGAATGACTACAGCCTCCGTCTGTGTTATAGCGGCCCAGGTTCTGTAACCTGAGCCAAACCATGCTAAAGAGACGTAATGTCGCTCAGTGCTAATCATGCCTCTATTTCTGTTACATTTGGTATCACCAGAAGACCTTAGACTTTGTGAATGTCAGGCCTTTTCACAAACTTCCAGGAAAAGTGTCATCAAAGAAAGAAGGGAAGGAAGACAGCTAGAGGACCTGAAATGCTAAGATGCCATTTAAAGGGCAGATAGCAGCTCAACTGAAGAAATGTCATGCAAATGAAATATTTGGTGGGCTCAGGGTGGAAGACAGTGAAGAGGAAAAGCAACGAATACTGCTTGACGATATGGTCTTGTATAGTTTTTTTTTCTTCCCTGTGCAGCCCTTAGCAAAGTATCAAATCAGAGCGCCATGCCCTGTGATGAGTGACTGACAGGAGACTGACAGCAGCAAGTTGGATGACAGTTGAGTTAATACCTTCCAAAAGCTGGTCCAGTTTTGGCCAAACCCTGTGGGTTGTGGTTAGTGTCATGGTTTCTCAGGGAGGTCTGTGTCCATTCCTTCTTTCCCCAGGCAGAGCAGAAGAGGGAGCGAGAAAGAGGAATTTGACTTATAAGTAGATGCAATCTACAACCATCTCCAGAAATATAACATCTTTCTAAAGCAGTTTTAAGATTTCTATAACAATAATAAGATATTTTTTATTTTTAGATTGAAAAAGAATCTTAAGTGATAAATATATGGTGTGTGTCAAGGATAAATGACTATGAACTCTAGTACATGGGTGTGAGTTTCAATTGATAACTGGCATTTTTGAGGACAATTTGCTAATACTGTTATAATTGAAAGGTATTGAACCCTTTGACCTAACATTCCACATCTAGGTACTTACTGTACAGAAACACTAATATAAATGAAGTAATATGTAAAAGATGTTGCAGCATTATTTATAATAGTAAAATAAAATAATCCACATGACTATTAAAATTGGAATCACTAAATTAAAAAAATAAGAAACCTGAGTCGTCATTAAAAAGAATAAAGTACATATATTTCAGTTCTGGGATCTGCCGCTTAATTGCTGTATGAACTTGAGCAGATTACTTTGTATCTCTGTGCCTCAGTTTTCTCATCTGTCTAACAGGCTTAAGAATAGTATCTACTTCATAGAGTTTCATGAGAAGCAAACAGATAATACGTTGTAAAATTTTTAGGACATTATCTGGCACATAATAGACATTCAATAAATGTTACCTATTTACAGTTATTATTTTTATGTATTTGCATGCGAAAATGTGCGAGATAAAGTAAACAAAAAAGGAAAGCTGTAAGTTGGTATACAGAATATTCTCCCAGAAAGATAAAAATTGTGCCGTAATGTTCATTATATTGTTGATTCTTGTTGTCTCTGGGTTGTGAGGTTATGATGGGCTTTCACCTTTTACCTTATATATTTCTTAAATGTTTGAATTTTATTACTACCAATTTTTACAAGAAACTTTGTGGCATGTGCAAAAAGATCACCCCCACCTCCTCATTTTCCTTGGCTCCTGTAAGGAGTTATCGTGAACTTTCATATAGTCAGAGGATCTGGTAGAGTTTGGGGTCAAAGAGTAATGAAAATAGAGAAGTGTCTCTCAAATCAACTGTGGTGAAGGACCCTTTTTTTTTTTTTTTTTTAGCACAGACTATTTTTTAGAGCAGTTTTCGGTTCACATCAAAATTGAATGGAAGGTACAGAGATTTCCGATATAGTCTCTGCTTGCATATACGCACAGCCTTCCCCAGGATGAACAGCCCGCATCACAGTGATACATTTGTTACAATTGATTGAACTTGCATTGACACATCATTCATTATCACCCCAAATCTATAGTTTATATTAGGATTCACTCTTGATGTTGTACATGCTATGGGTTTTCACAAATGTATCCACCATCATAGCATAATATGGAATAATTTTGCTGCCCTAAAAATTCTTTGTGCTTTGCCTATTCATTCTTTGCTCCCCCCAACCCCTGGCAACCATTGATCCTTTTACTGTCTCCAAATTTTCCTTTATCAGAATGTCATATAGTTGGAATTGTACAGTATGTAGTCTCCTCAGATTGACTTCTTTCGCTTAGTAATATGCATTTAAGTTTCCTCCATGTCTTTTTATGGTTCAATAGCTCATTTCTTTTTAGTGCTGAATAGTATTCCATTGTCTGGATGGACCACAATTTATATATGCATTCACCTGCTGAAGGACATCTTGATTGCTTCCAAGTTTTGGCAATTATGAATAAAGCTGCTATAAACATGCATGTGCAGGTTTTTGTGTGGACATAAGTTTTCAGCTCAGTTTTTAAAAAAATTTCCAATCCATCACAGACCAGTACTTTTTAAAAACATAATAAAAATGAATTACTAGTATAATGAGATAAAAGCAAATAGATACAAAATACAAAGCCTAACTTTTTATTACTAGATTCAACAGACTTATAATTACTCTGTCAAATTGATATAAAAATTTCCAAATGTTTACTCAGTTTCTGTATTCACTTCATCTTGGACCAGAAATAGTTTGCAGTTTGGCCCCAGTCCACAGACCACTCTTTGAGCAGCATTTATAAAGGGAATTCAGAGTATACAAGGAGAGAAAGGTCGGGATAGCCCCTACTTTCATCTTGAAAACTCATACGTAGCCTTCAAGAATCAGCTTTTAGCCTTCTCTGACTCCTCCAGTCTGATCCAGCTGCCCCTTGGTTGTTTTCAAAGAGATGCCTGCAGCGTTCTCTGGTTGCCCTGACTCTGGCTGCCTTTCAGCCTGTGATATGCTCCTTGGGTGCAGACGCCGACTCCATAGCCCCGACACCTACCACAGGGCCAGACACATAAAAGTAATCTAATTTAAGTTAGTTAAGTGAGTAAATAGACAAGCAAATCTAACAACAAAAAAATTATCTTTGCCACTGCAGATTCAATAAGTCAAATAACCTTTAAGTATGAAGTAAAATTCTATTATTATTTTGTACCACGTAATGTGAATTTAGCTTTACTTTGGGTCAGCTTATGACTCTAGTTTTGTGTTGAGGTTCATTTTTTTATCCAGGGAGTTTTCTCTTATCATTTTTATTTTAACTAGAAATTGTCTTTCTGATACACTTTGATGCTGGAGTAGATGTCTTTTCCAAACAATGACATAAATAGTTACCGAGGAAGTGATAAAAGTCTCATGGAATTAGAAATACTGCAGCTATATTATTTGTGACATAATTTTCTGGTATAAACTTGGTGTTGTAACGAGTCCAACGCTTGCATTTCCTTAGCAGTTGATGCCAAGTGCTATGAATAAAAGAATTCATGTGGTGATCCATATCAATGTTTAAATCATCTGAGGATCCACCTTGGAGGGAACTATCCCAAATGTTCTGTTTGACACCTTTTTAGACAGAGGTGGTCAGGTACTCCAGAACACAAATTCCCAACAAGATTAACTAAGTGACTTATTTTTGTTCCTTATGTTGTTTTAGTACTTGTCTTTCTATGCAGCGACTGTTCAAACTTTTGCTTCCTTCTTCAAATCCTCAGTCATTTCTCCCACCTCAGCACATGTTCTCAGCACGGACTTTTTGAGACGATCAAAGCCAGTTCGTATCTTCTCCCTTTTCTTCCTCAAAATATTTCTCCACGCATGCCTTCAATCTAGATAGTTATTTAAATTCCACCTTAACCTTAGGCATCACCAACGTCTTTTCTCAGTCTTCTTTCTTGGCATCCCTAGAGATTTATATTGATTATTGCTTCCTACCTGAGACCCTCCTCTTCTTTGATTTTTGTGATATTACCTTGCCCCCGGTTCCTTAAAATCGTAAGATCTCTGTTTTCTAATTTCCTCCTCTGACTTTTGCTGACCCTGTCTCATTGGATAGTGCTTTAGACTAATGTAGTAGCAGGGAAGTGGAAGAGATGGAAATAATTGGATCTGAATATGGTTTGTTTGTAGTGTTGACAGGGCTTACTGACGGATTTGTTGAGGGGATGAGTGAAAGAGAGGAATCAAAGATGATGTCTAAGTTTTTAGCTTGACCAACGGAATAAATGGTAATGTCATTTCCTGAGAAAGTGGGAGAACAAACTTGGGAGAAGTCAATGATCAAGAATTCTATTTAGGTGATAGTAAGTTCGACATGCTTGGTAGACAATTAAGTGGATATGTCAAGTTAGCAGTTGGGCATACCATCTGGAGTTCAAGAGAGGGACGAGGTGAGACATATACATTAAGAAGTCATAATCATACAATGATATTGATGCTTTGTGATTGGGTGAGATAACCTATGGACATGGTTCTCAAAAGTCAGTGTGCATCAGAATCACATACAGGGCTGGTTTGTTAAAACACAGATTGCTGGCCATACCCACAGTCTCTGGTTCAGTAGCATTGGGATGGGGCCCTATATTTTTCATTTCTAATTTCCACAGATGATGTTATGACTGCTGGTCCCAGGACCACACCTGAGAATCACTGATGAGGAGAGAGGGTATAGTTAAGGAAAGAAAAAGAAGAGGGCTGAGAAATGAGGTCTGGACATTCCAACATTTAGAGATTTTGTAGAGGAATTTGAGAGGAGAGCCATTTGAAGAAGGAAACAATTTAGGAGAACATAGTGACACAGGAGCTAAGAGAGAACATGTTTCTGGAAGGAAGAAGCTTGTTGAGTGAAGACAGGAAAGTGACTAGCTCAGTTATGGGTGGTTCTGCAAAGAAGCTTGTCCCAAGAAAGTTGGACCCCAGGACCACACAAATAGCATTTTTCATTGGTTGGAACAGTATTATTAGCATTATAATAGTATTATATAGTTTCATTCCATTCTGTCATTAAAATAAATGATATATAAGGTGCACAAACCCTAGAGATGGTGTCTCTTTTTCACATCTCTATACTGTGAACTAGGAGAGTTTATCTTAGAGAGAATCTCAGGGTAGCACTGTTGGCAACATATTGGCATCCCCCAAACATCCTGAGTAAACATTGCTGGCCCTACCTTTAAAACAGCCTGCTTCCCCCGCACCTACTGATGGATGGTTTCTGCCTCATTTCTCAGGGTCATAGAATGATGCCATTGGTTATGGCTACTTCCCACTCCCTTTCTATACCGAAGAGGTGAAAGAGAGCTGGCTAGTCTCCCTCCCCCACTGCCTCTCATTTAGTTTGGGTGTCTTTATTCTAAGCATACGTAACTTCAGTGCTCTGGATTTTCTCCCAGTGTTTTTGGCTTTAGGTGGTCATAGGAAAATTCCTTGAAATCATTAAGAATATGAAGCTGCAAGGGCCATCAATTCTTATTCCAATTACATTGCTGATATTCATTTTCAGTTCTATGATAACTGGGTTGACATGCTCTTCTTGCTTTCATACAGCTGTAGCTGACCAGATTTCAGCTTTCTGTTTTCTTTTTAATAATAACATATGAATTTTAGTTTTTAAGCCTTTGTTTGTACTTTTTCCCTTGTCCCCATTGGATTGTAAACTCATCAAGTCATTAAGAATTGATAACCGTAGAGAAAGAAAATACATTCTTCCAAGCACTTCAGCCCACCTCAGCCCCTACCCCGACCTGTTACTCCTGGCCCCTCCCCCTTGCTTGTGCCATGCACGTTACCATTTCCATACCCTTACTCATAGTGTTTCCTCATTCTAAAAAGGAAATTTTACCATTTAAAATGAAATTCAGGAGGGCTGGCCCTGTGGCCGAGTGGGTAAGTTCATGCACTCTGCTTCGACAGACCAGGGTTTTGCTGGTTCGGATCCTGGGCAAAGACATGGCATCACTCATCAGGCCATGCTGAGGTGGTGTCCCACATGGCAAAACCAGAGGCACTCACAACTAGAATAATCAACTATGTACTGGGGGGCTTTGGAGAGGAGAAGAAGAAGAAGAAGAAAAAGAAGATTGGCAACAGATGTTAGCTCAGGTGCCAATCTTAAAAAATAAATAAATAAATAAAAGTAAAAGTAAATTCAAAAGCTCCCTCTGCTTTCTTCAATGCACTCAGTCAGAATAATGTTTCCCAAATTTGCTTTAGCACTTATCCAAATTAATATATGCATATACATATATATGTAAACATGTACATATACATATCTATGTATTTTTTCCCTGTATGTGTATTACCCTTTCTTGGTTGAAACAGAATCTTCCAAATTTAGCTCAGATACTTAAGATGTTTGTTCCAGACAGCACACCAGAAAGCCTAAAAGAGGGGCCAGCCTGGTGGTGCAGCAGTTAAGTTGGCACGTTCTGCTTCGGCGGCCCGAGGTTCACTGGTTCAGATCCCGGATGCGGACACGGCACCACTTGGCAAGCCATGCTGTGGTAGGCATCCCACATGTAAAAATAGAGGAAGATGGGCACGGATGTTAGCTCAGGGCCAGTCTTCCTCAGCAAAAAGAGGAGGATTGGCAGCAGATGTTACCTCAGGGCTAATCTTCCTCAAAAAAATAAATAAATAAATAAAACAAATAAATTAAAAAAAATTTTTATTTAAAAAGAGTGCCTAAAAGAGAGGTCCCACGTAATTATTATCAGTTAAGAACTACTGATCTGGAGTGTAAACTCTCTGAGAGTAGCACCCACAGGTTATTCATTTTAATGGACAGATGACATCCATATTTGGGCCTGTAGTCAGTAAAAGCCTGTGAGTAGCAAGAGTAGGTGAATGAGTGGCAGTGTGGTATGATTCCCACAAGTTTTTCACACAATCATAGATATATATTTGAAGCAACCATCACTGAAGTCGTTTCTTTGCGTTGAAATCATCAGATCTCTAGAAGGACTTTATTCAAACTCAAATAAACTGTTTCATAGTAGCACCTCAGTTCAGATTAGTTCATCAGATCATCCATAAAGTAATGGACTTGAGAAGAGTAAATTCTAGAGAATGCTGAAGAGATCAATAGTCTTGGAAAGCAGACAAATGAGATATTCAAATCTGGGGTCCTACATGCCAATGTAACTGCTTTAAGGTTACTGAAAATTTGGAAGAAGAGATATTAGAAAGGTAAATGCAGGAGTCAATGACCACTTAAGAATTTTGGTAAGGAGCAGCTCAAATTCTAATGTTTGAACCCAGGTTATGATGCGTAGTCCAAAAGTGTGGTTTTACTGTCTAATAGCCTTTAGTGCATATTAATTTTCTTATGATGAGATCAGGGCCTTTATGCCAAAAATAGAAATATAGCAGAGTAAACCTACCATTATTTTTCATAATCCAATTACTTTAAGAGGCTCACTGTGAATGGAAACCAGTAAAAAAGGAAAGATTCACAGATGACATTACAGACCTATTTTTTCTGATAGTTTAGATGTATATTTTCAGTTGTTGTGATGATAATTCTTACTGAATTTCATTTACCAACTTGGTGCACATGATCAGGGAGTTAAAGTTAGCTGACAACCTACAAATTAAGTGATGGAACTAAATTATAAGGCAGGGATTGTAAACATTAGTGTGTGTGTGTGTTTTCATTAGCAAATTTCTTGCCACTTGAAGGTTAAAGTAGGGTGGAGATACAGACAAGAAAGTTACTAGAAAAATTAACAGAAGCTCAATGAAATATTCTGCGATTAAGTGAGATTAAATGGGATAATACCCCAGAACAGCACTTTGTAAACTGTAATCATTACGTAAATACTTATTGTAAAAAAGTATTAAAAAGAAATTCATTGCATGATCATTTATTATTTGCATGAGCCCGAGGCAGGCAGAGCAATATTCCTCAGCTAGTAAAAGTGATGCCTCTATCATGTAGAGGTCATACATACAGTGAATAGAAATGGAGGTGATCAGTACTGATTTTATTGCTGTGTAAATACAAACAAAATTTTTGCCATACTGGAAAACTATCTGGTCCATCAAACAAATTTCACACACTTTATAGAACATCGCAAGAGTGCTGAACCAGAGACTGTAAAGGAGTTAGTTATAATGGAAACAGACACTGTGCTTCTGTCTTTCAATAGTTTACAATTTAAGAAGAGAAAGCAGAAACAAAGCCCATAAACAAGTATCAGAAGTCTATATACTAACAATCACATAGCCAACTCTGGCCATTCAAAAAGATGAATTTAATTCTGCAGAAGTTGCTCAAAGCCTCTTTACTGCTACTTGTAGCTCTCCTCATCCCAACATTGTCCAAAAGTCCCTCTATTCAGTTCACAATCCGTCCAGTATTCCAATTTCCTTATAACCTTTTTCCTTGTCCATAGAGATGAGCACGTCTGCCCTGAGGGTGCTGTCATTGTCTTCATGTTTTTCTCCTTCTGAGTACTTATCATTGGATATTGTAGTGATTTCAAAAGGAATTAGCTCATTAGAGTTTGAGGACAACAAAAGACCTAGCTGGAGGTTGGTAAAACAGAGATTTTGTGTATGTATGTGTGTTTTGTTCATGTTTTTTTTCCCCTAAAGATTTGCACCTGAGCTAACAACTGTTGCCAATCTTCTTTCTTTTTTTTCTTCTTCTCCCCAAAGCCCACCAGTACGTAGTTGTATATTCTAGTTGTGAGTGCCTCTGGTTGTGCTATGTGGGACGCTGCCTCACCATGGCCTGATGAACGGTGCCATGTCTGTGCCCAGGATCCAAACCCGTGAAACCCTGGGCCACCAAAGCAGAGTACACGAACTGAACCACTTGGCCATGGGGCCGGCCCCTGTTCGTTTTGTTTTGCTTTGTCTTTTACTTGCTGTGGTTACACAGTTTATCTAAAGTTATAGCTTAAAACTAGACATTTCCTAAGAAAAAGCTACTGTCTCTTAGTTATTATTTGTACATAATCACAAAAAGGTTAAATGGCAGATTGTTGAATGCAGGGTTCAATTTTAAATGCCGATATGACCTAATTTTGAACACTTTGCTTCCCTTGTGTGTGTGCGTTTTTTAATATGCTCATAATTGTGTTGATTTGCTGAGCTGGCTTCCCCTTTGCTGTTAAAGAGTATGGTAAATGAGGTTTAAATCTTGTTAAAATTACAGAATTTTCTTTCTCTCTAGGCTCTTTACTCCAAAATAATCTGATTTTTTTTTTTCTAATTCATTCATGGTCCTTAGAAAATTGTTATGCCAAATGGAAGTGACTCTTTTCCGAATCGAAAGGGGAAAAATTTCCCCAATAGTGTTATGGCTATGAAGAACTGGGGTGTTTTTAACATCTTTTGGGGACGAGACAAGTCTGTGTTCTTGACATTGAAAGCCGAGGAGCTTGCCGGTTGAAGTGGATTTGACTGATTTGCCTAAGACAAAAAACACACTTTCTGACAAAGTGTTAATAAACTCTCTCCAGCAGTTGCAGGCTCCCTTTAAGATCTTACTGTTTGTTTTTGAAGTAATGAAATTTACAGAGAACTATTATAAGGTTCTAATTGAATTTCACAGAAGTAGCCCTGGTGTGACCCAAGATGGAGGAAAATACCTAGTCCACAAAACCTCACACCGTGAAGCAACTCTCTGCAGAATCATTGATTAGGAACATGAAGTGGGAAAGAGAGGCCCAACTCTCAAATAATTAGCCCTGGTTAATGAAGACTTTTAAGATACGGCAAGCTGATGTTCACATATTCTGTGGGACATAGGGAGATGATGAAAAAGATTGGCACCTATAATAGAGACGTGTTTATTAAAACACCTTTTAAATAGCTGTAGGATATAATAAAAAGCCATCTTTAAAGGAACTTATTAAAATAAAGTCTAGATGGAATCGATAATTTCACCACCTGCAGCTTCACAAAACTTTCTTGGCTTTTGTGAAAGCTTTTACACACATCATGGAAATCTTAACACGTGATTTCTAGAATGTGTGCTTTCTCCACTTTGGCGGACCATGTTAAAAGAGGTTTATGAGACATACAGTAATAGGAAGGTTCCCATATGTAAGCAAACACCAATATATTTAAAACATTTTCCTTCTCAAGATAGCCAGTGACGATGAGTGGACACACAAACATCTTATCCTGTAAATAATAAAATAATTTTACCTTTGAGTTTATTAATTTATAGAAACTCCCCATCCATTGTCTCTTTATCGTCACAATAATCCTATGATGTATGGAAGGCAGGAATTGGGGCTCTTAATTTTCATATGGGGAAATGGAGGTTAAGAGGTGAAAAGGCTTGCACAAGTTCGCATAAACTTATACAAGGTCACATGATATATAAGTGGGAGAGTGGGGATACAAACTCAATATTTTAACTACAAGGTCACCGGTATATCTATTACCTTATAGGGGTGTCATGAGGGTCAAATGAAATAATGAACGCAGCCCTTAGGTCAGGTCCTGTCACAGGCTAAGTGTTCAGTATATGTTAGCTGTTATTGTCACTACTATTATTATTGGACACCGACTCTTTGCATATGAAAAAACTATTCAAATCTCTACATGTTTCATTGATAAGTTGTAGTATAAATAATGCCCTGTATAGGTGATATAACCAGTAATAGTATTTTGGAATCCTCAGCTGAGAAATACAATAAATAACCAGCCCTCTTTCCCTTTAAACCTCTCTGTGACGGTTCAGTGGCTCTGTTCGCTCAAAATTAGATACTTGAACACAGGATATTCTGTATATCTGTGCCAGTGCCACCTCAAATCCTTAAACATTTGACTCTTCTCAGGCTTTTCTCTTTTGGATCTACCATGGGTCAAGGCTTAATGTGGGTTTGAGGGCTTTGGGGGAAGTGCAAAACTTGGTCCTCTCAGTATAATGGGATGAAGTGGCCATTGAGTTGTTGCAGGTTGTCACCTCCCAGATGGCATCTGTGACTGCTCATCCTCTGTGTGCTATTTGCTGTATATATGCTTGCTCAGAGTTCTGAGTCCTAGGGAAAAGGCTGATTTCTTTTCAGTCTCTAGACTTGCAGATAGAGTGTGAACCCAACAGCCATTAGCCAACAAAAAATGGTGTGGATTACAGTGCTAAGCTGGTGCTTGCCTTGGAAGTTGACCTGTGCTGAGCTGTGAAAGCATCTGACATGTGCCTCCTTCATTCCTGAGGGACCAAAGATGCAGAGGAGACAGCCTTCACTACTTAACTGGCACAGGTGATTACTGTAAATAAAAAGTCTGATTACTAAAATTAATTTACTATGCTTTATTCAGATGGAGATATCATGACTGAAAAGAAATTCCTTAATTTCCTATTTTTATATTATGTTATATAGGGAATGAATCTACTATTTTTTGACTATCAGATTTAACAGCAACAACAGTGAACAATTAGTGACTAGATTTGCTATTTTTTTCCTGGCGCGTGACTTTAATTTGAACATCAGAATTCTGATGGTAGGGCCTACAGGATGGAGACATAAACTGCTACCAGGGTCTGGGAATCCTTAAAGGGGAGATCAGGAGAGAGGAGGCCAAGAGGGTCCTCTTCCTCACTCCTGTAGAATGCGCAGGCAGAGTGACGCACACCTCTGCCCTCATCCATGGAGACAAAGGGGAGAACAAAAGAGGGCAGGAATTCAGATTTTTTCTCCTTTGATTTTATAAAATTCTAGTGTCTCCACTATATGACCTCAAAATGAAATCTAAGCTTTCCCTAGGGAGCAGAGACAGAGCAGAAAAAATTATTTATCTGGGAGCTGCAGGCCTATCGACTCAAGATAGGACGAAGAAAGGAAAATGCTTGATATTTTTTACAAATACAAGAATTACCCAATTTGCACGGACAATCGTTTAAAGTCACTTTATTTTCCTAAGTCTTGGCATATATTTCTTTGTTTTAAAATACTGGAAATATATTTTGTTGCAAATAGTAAATGAATAGGTCTAGTCAAAAGAAGAAGTTAATGTGCAAACTGAGGAGCTTACACTGGTGAGTGATCTCCTTCAAAAAAAATTAGTATTTCTGTTTCCCAGTTAGAGGAGAAGAAATCATTTTTAGCTCTTCTCATGCTTTAAAACACATTTTCTGACTCTATTAGTGGATTCAGGTTTCAGGGGCATTATAATAATTCGTGGAGCTGGTGTAAACAGTGGGGATTTCCATATCTAGTAGCTGCTGAAGTGGCTCAGTCATGACTCGGGGAAAGTCATCCTGGCTCAGAGTGTTTTCATAAAGATCTGATCCCCATCAAACACCTTTAATGAAAATCTTTCCTAAATCATCACATGCCATCAATGAATATTTACTTAGGGTCCATTTGCAAATGAATCTGCCCCGGATAGTTTTTAAATAGGTTGAGCAGCTGTGATCCGTACTACCTGCTGGAAATTTACAGTAAATAAGAGCCTGGGGATAAAAGAGAAACAGCCCCAAGCAATTTTTATGCAAAGACAAATGATACTTTAATTGGCAGTCTTTTGATTGGATCTGAAATGCTGTGGCCTTTTAATTTTAAATGGCAAATGCAGACTCAGGTGTCGCAGATACACTAATAAAGAGACAATCTTGTATCCTCAGATAAATGCTTGGGAGCCCCTGTTTGACTGTCATTTAGGATATATAGCAGGTAGGGCAGGAAAACCAAAAGAGACCTGAAGCCTGCACATTCTAGTGCCTTGCAGGGTGTTTTTTCCATTAGATGTGGCGGGAATACTCATGATGGACATTGCTAAATAAAGATTTTAGCTGTATGGGTGGTGATTTGATGAAAGCAGGCACTGAATCTTCTGCTTTGCCCTGAAGATGTTTGGGCCTTGGTGACAAAAGAATCAGTTCCACTTACCACCTCCCAACTTGGCTCCTTGGGTAGAAAAATATGGTCTTGGTAATGAGTAAATACGGCAGAATTCAAGTTTTATAGGACATGAAATTTATCGTTTGGGAATCTTCTTTAAGAAAAAGAATCAAATATATTGCTTCTAGAAATGAAAAAAAATTGATGAAGGTGTGAAAGTATTGGACAGGACAGTCCTCCTAGGCTTTGGACAGGACAGTCACAAGGCAAAGGCACTGAAATTCAAGCTTCATTATCTTCCAGGTTAAAGCTCCTTTTGTTTCTGGCATACTTGGGAAGGTTATGGTATCGAGACAATTTCCCTATTCCTAGATATTTTAGAGTCCCAGGTTAAGCTGCTGATTCATTCACTATGTGTGGTCTGTAATGTTATAATATGTCTGCAATATTGCCTAAGGCATTGATGTAGTCTCATGATTGGCTGCAAATGTGCTCACCCACAGTTTAAATTTTTTAAGTATGGCCAGTTAGTGCCCTTGTGTCCTCTGCAGGATAAAACAAAATAAAACAAAACGTTAGATGAGAAGTAAAATCCAGAATGTCTATGTACTTAAGCTTGAAAGAATCTGGCAAAAGAGGAGAAAAATGCTCCTGGATATTTGGATATGAGAATATTGGAAAAAGTCATTACTGGGTGTTTGAAAGCTTTCAAAGAAAACACAGAAATAAAAGGAAGTGAATAGCTATCTAAATCGTTGGGCTTTAATAATAAAACTATTTTTCAGTAAAATGCTATCCAATGCACTGTAGTTTGTGTTCACGATTGAAATTCTGGTTTAGCTCCTGTGAAATAAAGATGAGTTTTACTGAATTCTGACTGATGAGATAAATCATTATTTTGTCATCACAGGTTATGGGTCTTGAGGAACAGGTTATCTTTTATTATTTGGTTTTTTAAAAAGAATAATCCTTTGTAACAGCAGTAGTGGAATGGAAATAAAATGGTTTAGAAAGAAAAACTGTTACATATCCCTTGTTTTGTATGAGTTTCCTATAAGTGATGATCGGCCAACTATAATTGGCCGAGATAAAAGTAAATTACATCTTTTCCAAATTCTCAGTTTCTAGCTATGTTTATGAGATTGGAGTAGGTATGGCTCAGTTTAGAACTCAAAGATAGTTCTTCCTTGTATATAGGCTTCCTTCCAAAAGCAATGGTCATAACAATATCATAATAATTATGATGGCGAAGATTTATCGGATTAGTATAATAGGCCTGTGAAGTGGATGCAATCTTTGGTGCCCTGACTAGATCCCCTTTATGAGGTTGGTGAACCCAATCCCAGATGCTGAGGGTATTGGCTGATCGGAGCTCAGAGCTGCACTCTTTTCTGGAGGTTGGCTTTTGACTGATAAGAGCCAACTTGCCTGGAAATGCCTGGGAGGCCCATAGGCCAATGACTGGCTAACATGGGACTGAGACAGCCTGGCCCCCTTGCCTCTGGTTGACCCAACCTGGAAGGTTCAATTCATACTCCCAAGCTCCCTGTGGGACCAGTCTGAGACAAGACTTCTCCTGAAACTACATCATGGTCCAGCTTCTTCCCTTGCCTGCTTCCTTTAGTTTCTTGACAGCACTACCTCAATAGATCACTTGCCTAAGAATATCTATTTCAAGCTCTGCTTCTAAGGAATCCAACCTGAGACAAACTCATAGCAAAGTCAGACTACACTGAGGGCTTTGTATTTCCACTCACGTTTTTCAGGAATGGCAGTGACAAAAGGTAGAAGAAAGGATAAAAATAGGGGGTGCAATTCTATAATTTCAGTATTTACAATAGCTGACTAGCAAGCTGCAAAGTGAACTTTTAAGTATGGAATAATTTTCGGTAGTTCTTGGCATCAAACCGGTACAATGCCCTTCTCCTAAGAAGTGAATTTTACTCATCATTTTGAAACCAGGCTGTGCATTCTGGCATGGTTTGACATTTGCCCCCTGGTCAGGGTCAGGCATTCTGTGATACCAGACGCCAATTTCAAACATTTGCTGGAGCTGCAAAATGAGCCATTCGTATGACAACAGAAGCCTTAGAAAACACAGGTGAAGCAGGATGCTTGGGCTTCTCTTGGCAATTCTGCAGCAGGGCCAAAGCCAGATGCCAAGCTGTTTATCCGTCTGCTGTTGACTCCACTCTGAATTAGCTAAACAGGGCACAACACCTGTTGATTTAGAGACAGTTTTGAAACGAGTAACTGATCTTTTATGAAGGCCAGACATAAAGTCATAATATCAAGACCACTGATATTAATATTACGTTTTTGGTCTTCAAAGTGTCTTTCTCAGTATCTGCAGAGCAGCATACTTAGGCGTGGCAGTTGTGACTTATATCCTAAAATGCCATTTTGGAGGCAAGCTTCAGAAGGCCTTGCCTTGAGGTAGCAGATGTTTTGAAAAGATAGTCAAATTGATTTTTTCCCCCATTTTATTTTTGGAAATGAAATGACTCAGTGAGGTGGGCTAGTGTGTCTGGAATGTTGAGTGCCAGCAAGGAGATGCAAGAGATGAGGCTGGAGAGAAACAAGGCAGGATAGTGAGGGACTCCGTAAGTATTTTGACCTTATTCTAAACTGAGAGAGAAGCCATTCAAGGGTTTAAGCATTGGAGCTGTGATTGCATTCGCATTTTAGTAAGTAAACTTTCAGATAAATATTATCTCATTGGAACCTCAACATAACTCTAACATAAGAAGGTTTGACATTATTCACTCCATTTTCACATGAGGAAATGGAGGCTCATAGACATTTAGTCACTAGTCTAAAGTCACACAATTATTTGGTGGAGTGAAGACTCAGCCTCTAGTTCTGATTCCAAATCCAGCCATGCAGCTTTCATAAGGGGTCACAGCAAAAATTAAACAAAAGAGAAACTCCAATCCAAGAGGGCAGACCACACACACATGCCCAACTGAATTTGATGAAATACAAGTATAGAATTACAAAAATAGGTCAAGGGAGAGATAAGAGTTGGAGATATTGATGTTTCCTACTGTATCACGTTCTCATACAGAAGCAGTCACGTCGCTGTTACTGCGTGGGAAGGAAAACCAGGTATACTTTTATGCATTGGCAGTTGTCACACCCAGGTGCACACAGACCACAGAACATTTTCCTGAATCTTAGGGAGAAGCCTACGTCATTTTTTAGAAACAGATAAACAGACAATATTCTACTTTATTTCTGACCGCTTTTCCAGGACTAAGACGCTATATGAAACAGAGTGGTGTCCAGAAGTGACTGAAAAGTTTTATTTTCGAACCAGTAGATTTCTGGCCCTTTGCCCTGTCTTTCTAAGGTGAACACTGCATAAAACATTTTCGCAGAGTGGTGTAGTGGGGACAGGCGACTCTAGCCCCTGGATTGGGGGAGGTCAGACTCAAGCCAGGTATCTGGGATAAAGCCTATTGGACTAGACAGCTGGTGGGGGTGTATACGCCCTCAAGTGAGTGCTCAGTGGGTGGGCGGGGAGGTGTTGTGTGGGGTTCTGGTTCTAGAGTTTTCACTTAGAACTGAGGTCTTTAGAATACACAGATGCTTTCCATATTGCCCTTTCCATATTGTCTATGTATAGGGATATGCAGCATTAGTGGGCCATGAGCCCATCCCGGGTGACTCACTGTGTGCCCTGCATTTTCAGTATTTCTGGAGAAGAGAGCAACAACATCAGGAATCCACTGCTTCTGTGACTACTGCCTGGTGACCACATGAGAGGGATTTGCTTTGCTTGCTTTATAGAGAAGCATTTGATGCAGGTATATTGAAGAGCATTCTTGGATTTGTTACCCTGACATAAAGTGCAGTCTATCATAATATGACACTCAATATTAAATTGGTATGCTACCGCTTGAAATCAGCCCTCACAATTGAAGTGTCAAAGGGAGTGTACAGAACTATACCTAATTTTATACTGTTAAAAACATAAATCGTAGCAGCTAACCTAGTAATGTAGTGGTTAAGTTTGTGTGCTCCACTTGGTGGCCTGGGGTTCAGGGATTCAGATCCCTGGTGCAGACCTATATAGCACTTATTAAACCATGCTGTGGTGGCGTCCCACATACAAAATAGAGGAAGATTGCCACAGATGTTAACTTAGGGTCAATCTTCCTCATCAAAAAAAAAAATATATATATACATAAATTGTAGAAGCAACATTAAAGGCTGTATTAAAAGTTATCTCTCAATAGCAGGCTTATTGGTAGCTTATACTTGCTTTTGTATACTTTTTCTGAATTTTTACAAACATCTACAAGGAGCATATTTTACTTTTGTAACCAGAAAAATAAACATTATTTCAGAAATTACAAAGTACTATCAAACAATCCCCCTACCTCTTGGCAACAGGGAGGGGTGGTGATTATTTTTCTTATTTTGGACTTGGATGACGTGTTATATGAATGGGCTAAGTTTAAAGAGGTTAAGAGTCCTCTATGAGACTTCCCAAGCATTGCACTGCAAATCTTCTGATTCAGAGTCTAGTATACTTTCCTTCTAAATGGTGTGCTTCATTTATTGGCATTTAGAACCAGCACATTCCTTCTCTGTGTTATATCATAAGGTGTTTCTTTCCTTTGTCTCGATCTAGACTTTGTTGTTTAAAAGTGGCATTCAGGGGGAGAGATAGACAGTCATGCTGCCATCTTTCTCTCGTGGGAACAATGACTTTATTTCTAGAATAGGTTGAAAACAAGAAATTAGCCCCCTCAAATCATAAAAGTAATGAAAAATGTAGTAAACAGCCAAATACTTGTTATTTTTTTCTAATTAACTATTATTAATTATATTGTGTGTAAATAGTTGTCCAAATTTTATGTAGGTATTAAGAATAGGGGCATGGAAACAATAAAACAATGTACAGAGAAGTTTATAATGTATTTAGTAAAGAAAAGAAGGCCATAATGTTAATAAAGATTGAGTTAGACAGGTGGGATTACTAGTGATTTTTAAATATGATTTTCAATACTTTTAAATATCACTCTTATAGTGAAAAAATTCCCTTCACAATTCAAAAAGGTTAAATACATGGTTATTTTTCTGAAATCCCCGTGACTTTGAACCAAACGGCCAAATCAAGAATATTTTGTGTAGATGAACCAAAGATAACACTGGAAAGGAGAGAATGGTTATCTTACTCTATCTTCATCTGTATACCATCCAAATACAAGATTCATGCTGGGTGCTGGCACGACTCCAAGGATGATGCCTATAGTACATTCACATGGTCAGTTAGGATAATATAGTAACCAGGATGTCAGGAAAACCAACATACTGAACACCCGTCTAAATTATGTAATTCCATTCATGTTCTCTAGAAAAATATATTGCTTGAGTTTCATCCTAGGGCAGTAGTTGGTTGCCTACCCAACACCCATTTCCCACTTCTTCCTTCCTATAAGAAGTATGATTTAATGCAGCTCATTACCATAAGGAGTAGCTGAACCTTTGCCAAGCTCTAGGGGTGAAAATGATTTATTTATTATGTTTATCAACAACTAGTGTAGAAATGGGCCTTTAATACAATTTGGGCTAAAGAGTGTGAAGAAAGTTTGCTGAAGTCTCCTGGACAAGTCCATCTTGCTCTCCAGGGAAACCTGGAAATGATTTCTCCTCTTCTATATGTTGTCCTGCACAGACGTGAGGTGCAGACAGCTGTAGCCTGAACAAGATGCTGAACTACAAGAGTGTAGAAAACTCCTTTAATTAAGTCAAACCTGGTCTTTCAGGTGGGTGAGCCAGTAAACTTTTTAATATTTAAGCCACTTTAAGTTAAATTTTTTTAACTTGATGCTGAAGCCATCCTAACAGGTAGATATATGGTAAAATGTCTGACATTTTTAATTGTCTGAAGTATAGACTATAATCCTGAGCCGGATCAATATGAAAAAATAGTAAATTATTATATTTTTGTTATTTCAAAGATGAATATTTGTAGTCAAGCAGTTACATAAATTGGATTTGAACTTCCAAAATGAGCAGTTCTTTAATAATAATTAATTCTATTTAGAAACTATGTTAATTTTCAGCATATTCCTGTTAATATCTCATTATTTATCACTGATAGCTCTAAATCACTTTCTTAAAACATATTTAATCATTATTAACTATTAGGCTAGCTTTCTCAGGAGACAAGAAAATGACATATCCCTATGAATCTAAGTAGATTTTTGGTATATCATATAATTCTCAATGTACCATAAATGTATTTTTAACTAAAGCAAAGATTAAAAACACCCTCAGAATCTGGTATAAAGAATGTTCAAAACTTATTTTGTAATAAACCCTTACAAAATTGAAAATACTAAAAGGGGATATGATAGGTCTGGGACAAGCATCTCAGTCATAGGAAACAGATTTTATTTCAATTATTATTTAACAAAAATTAGGCAATGGTAGTTAATACATAGCTGTTTCTATGCAAGGATCAGGAGTCAATACCACTTAGAAATATTAAGCCAACAGAGTGGCTGGAACTAGGTGGCAGTTGCTGATCTCTGAATGTTTGGGTGGTTATGATGCACCATCTATCTCAGGAGATGTATGGGGAACGTCTTCACTGTACTGACATTGGAAGGAAATATTATCATGCGGCCTCTCATCAGGAAAGTGCGGTAGGTGGAAGACAGGTGACAAGCAGGGGATTTAGAGTGGATGACGGACCCATAGCTACCAAAACATCCCTCTGAGGGGAAGCTCCATTATTTATGTCTGTCCGGCACCCTTCTAGTATCTGCTCTTCCCTTTCTTGTTGGGAAACCCATTCCATGTAGTTTGGTTGGTGCTGTACAGAAATGGGCCCAAACCCCAACTGTGCCACAATCCTCACAGGACCATTTCTAGTCATGACATGTTGAAGTGGGCTGCCCTTGGTCTTTTCTGGGACCATCGCAGAATTTTAGAAATAGAAATAATTTTTACTTCTGTGATTCATAACTTATCCTCCATTTATAATAAAATATAGATATTTCCCCACGATTTGAAAAATCAATAGAATTGTTTATGTTTTTAGACTATAAGAGAATATTTTCTGTCTCATCCAGGGAGGGAAAGAAATAATAGGTTTCTTCTCGATAGAGCTAAAAATAAAACAGCATAGGCATTTATCCCTAATGGTTATTTTTCTTGATGTGAGAACAGGACTGAAAGAATTCAGGGGCAACATCCATTCCTTGTGAGACATGTTTTCCTCTCACCAGCCATTTTACAAACATCTCTGGAAGTGAACTTTCTGTGATTCAAAATGGCCACTTTTTTCTCTCTTAAATAAAGTACCATTAAAATATCAGTAAGTTCTACCTAAGGAATCAAAACTCCAACAGCCAGTGTGCTCCATACTATGAGCTGTGTACATTATTCCACTTGTAAGTAGGCTTGAAACAGTTAGACACAGAAATATTAATGCCCTGTTGTGGACTGGACAATGCCTCCTTACGTCATATTGGGTATAAAAAGCCCCCAACGCCTGTTCAGTGAGAGAGACTTCTGGTAACATTCAACATAAAAGGTTTTCTTTTCCTACAAAAAACAGAATTGGAAATAAAATATCTACAGGGATAAAGAAGCCATTTCTAGCTCAAAATACAGTTCTGTTGGGGAATGTTACGTCTGAGGAATTGACCTCTGTTTTACTTGGTCTTGAAGCAATTACTCAGGATTGTTCTGGAGTTGTAGTGATTATTGCACTTTTTGGACAAGCAGGTACCACATTCCTAGCATCTTTAGCATAGTTGGTGGTAGGGTGGAGGATAGGAAAGTATTGAAAATCTGAAGACAGGATCTTTACTCCAACCAGGTGGTATCATGATCAGCAGGAAGCCTTGTGGAGATCTGAGGACCCAGGAAGCTTATATTTCCTGCTCTGCCTCCCCTTACTTCATGCAACATGTTCATATATCCTTTATTTCCAGTAAAATAACTTGTTTTCTTCTGTTTCTGTTTCAAAGGCATTGCCTTTGTGACAACAGTCCACTAGGTAGGTAATACTGCCACAAGACATTTGGCAGGAAGCATTTTAGAAAAGCATGAGCTTCCTTAGTCTTAAGAATTGTACGTCTGTGCTGGAGACATTAAGAGCAGTCATGGCAAAGACATAGAGATGTGATTAAGGACGTTCTCTGAAGCGGCCCTGTTGATCTACTGCAAAAAGAATTTAGTAAAGAAGACTCGCTGCAAGGAAGTCACTATTCTGACACTGGGCATGGGACGTGAACCAACTTAGGACGCTAGGGGAGGGTTAATGATGAAAAGGCCACGCCAGAGGGAGAGTTGAGTGAGGTGTTTTTTATCAGATTTCACTGATTCCAAGATGCACATTTTTTCATACTTTGATACTTCTGAAAATGGGATGTGTCTTACAAACAAGGGCATGCCATCTTTAATTGGCAGTGTTTTTTCATTCTCAGCAGAAAATAAAAAAAATAATACGTTTTGTAACCATGGGCATCTTAAAAATATGTAACTACCTAATGAGACAGGCTTGGACTAACAACTCCACACTAACTTAAGCTATGGCACCAAAGTTGTCTCATGCAAAATGTTTCATAAACTGTGTAGCATATAGGTTGAAGGTTGAGTCACTCTAAATAATCATTTGTGTACTTTCTATAATGCCCAAATTTAGGGACACATTCTTGATATTGCTATTCTTCTCATTAGGCTGCTCTCTCTACAGTGCCAGGGATCATGTGCATTCCGTTCACCATCGCATTTCCGGCACTGACTTTACCGAAGTTCTCCATTGCTTGGGGATCCCTATTTGAATCATCTTTGGTACCACACCAGAGATACTGAGCCTATGCTCTAGCTAGCTTTCTTTGCATAAAAAATACTGTTTTGGTCACAGTTTCCATAATTATCATTAAAGCAAACCATGCAAAAATTTTTGCTGAGGCAGAGATTTAACATTATTTTCACAAAATAGTTACCTTAAAATACAGGTTAAGAACAAAATTCATTTTCTCAATTAATAATCGAAGGAAGAGTTGTAAAGGAATGGAGAAATTATTATATATGCTATAAAGCAATTTTATTACAATAAAGGTATTTGAAAGTTTCAACGAATTAAATGTCATAGTCATCTAATGATTAAAAATGTTCTTTTATAAATAATCATGGCTTTTGACTGTTAAATGTGTGAGGTATATAATAGAGTTATGGACTATACATGCAACACACATATTTAATACTAAAAAACTGTCCATTTTAGAAATAAATGATAGCTACACAAAATTAATTTTGTTTTTTCCTGCTTATAGTAATTTTCTAAAATACAATTCTGATGATATAAGGTTAATTAAAATATAAGCAAGCTGTGTATATTGTATCTACACACATTGTTGGTGCAATATCAGTTATTAAGCTATTACGGCCTCATAAGGATCTGACATTTACAGTTTTTCACTTTTTATCACCTCATCGTTAGATCCTGATCTCTGTAGCATGTTAGTTTTAATGAAAAATAAAGATAATATAATAAAATATGGGAACTTACTATTTGCCTTAGAAACTATAAATATTAATCTAAGAATATAAAGTTAGGCTCCTCGTGAAGATTGCCGTAATAATGAAAGGTTCTGGTATTATAAAAAAGTTATGAGAAGGGAGCTCTCAGATCACTGAAAAGGGCAGTGCTGGGTCTTCCTGAGCCTTTTGGGGCACTTTTCTCTTTCTCACTTTCAGATGGATTCCTTTATCTCACACTCACTCTTTTATGACCATCTTTATCTATTCCTGTTTCTCTCATCTCATTCCCTTATCTTACCTCTGTTCAGCCTTGCTTAGTCTCCCTCATCAAATCCAGTCTCCATCCTGGTGAACAGATGGAGGCCGTGAGCTCTTTGAGGTCAGAGAACATGTCATTTGCTAATTATCCACTTGACCGGGGTGTCTATTTCATCACTGACACATGGCAGGCACCCAAAATTGCTTGATGACTAAAAACTTTTGAGTCTGGGGTAGATCCAAAGAGGACACTATCTTTCAGAATTTGAGGCCAAGTCCAGTGTTTATGACATTAAATAATGCTCATTTGGTTACTGCTTTTATTTTACCATTGCTATGCAATGGTTCTATTAGATGTGAGTTGATTGCTTGAAACATAGATTGTGTTGTTTTGAGTTTCCTTTTTAGTCCTCTAGATAAGCTAATCAACCATTGCCACTCCCTTTCTACGAAGGTGTGAGTGTATGATAGCTTGAGACCCATGAGTTGTTACAGGTTAGAGAGGCTCCCCAACACTAGCGTAGAATTTGACAGTCATGCGGGTGGAATTTTCAGTGTCACTGAACATCTGATGATCTTATTGTAATCCTAGGCACAGATTAGAAATGTTTGTTTTGCTCAGGCAAATAGGATTCACTTTCTTAAACAGGCTGCAATTTTTGAGAAAAGTACCATAAATTCGGGAATGGAAATAACAACAAGAACAACAATAATAAAGCCAGAACTTTACTCATCATATCTCTTCCTTTTCATGTCTTGAGTATTATAGAAAATTGTTACCACATCACGTATTGACTTAGCAAATGGGAACCTATTATTATAACATGTACTTTATAATATGCTAAATGGTTTATTTAGCAAAATAAAATAAAAATAGGGTACACTTTAACATTTCTCACTTATATTTGTATTTCATTGACATCGTCTTTCTCATCAGTAAAAACAAAAATAACGATGAAAATCATGCAGTGTTTTTATGTTCACAAGTGTTTCAAATCATACTGCTAAAAGGGTAACTAAATTTACACTAATAAAATTGCTTTAAGCAGAATATGCTCCTTTTCTTGGCTCTATCAAAAGATCTGTGCTTATATCAGCACCACGGGGACATGGAGTGGGAAAAGAATCAGAAGGAAAAATTCCTTTGGCAGATTACTTTTTATTTCCAGTTTTCTCGGGTCTCACAGACTATTTCCAGTAATATTACAGTTTACTGATTAAGCAAGCTGACTTTGGGGTTGCTTCCTAGCTCCCTCCCTTTCTAATTGGGGGAACTTTCTGGGCCTCATGCTCTTCATTCTTACAGTGGGAATTATAATAACAGAAATAACAATAATAATAATGTCTATTTTGTAGGGTTGTTGTGAAGCTGAAAGGAGTTAATATATGTAAAACTTCCTCTCCAATGCCCATAACACTCAATTAGAACCTGGAGCATAATAAGCATCAATAAGTCTTAGCTAATTATTACTATTATCATTATTATTATTATTCCCCAAAACATTTTCCACTGGCATTTCTATAGTCTTTAGTTGCTTTCTAAAAAATAAAATTAGTTCTTTAAAATCAAATCATCCTCTTGGTATTCTTTCATTTAAAAAATTAATATTCTTATGTGACATTATATGACTCATTTATTTATGTTGGGAGATCAATTTGGGCTAAATTAGATGTATTCAATTTAATATTCATGAATGAAAGTGATTTAAGTTTCTAAGTTCTCACTGCAGCCAGAAAAAGCTCCTGAACAATTAACCTAGATTCATATAATTTGCAGGTTTTTGCTTTTTCTGATGTTGGTCTTTTTGCTGAACCCACAGAAATGTCCTTTTTTTGTATGCTTCTATTTCATTTCACTATTCTTTTGCTTTCAGGTGGAGACCAGTTCAAACGCAAACACTTAATACTATGCAAATGCCTTTCAGGTGGCAAAAAGAAAGAAAGAAAACTAACATTGACGCCAATGTTACCTATATTCTTTTTTGACATCTTGAGGCAGACACTATCTTTATTTTACAGAGGAAGTATCTGAGGTGCTAAGGTAACACAAATAATAAATGGTAGAGTTCGGCTGGAACTGGGGTCATCTGATTCCAAGAGAGTGCACATTTCTCAAGTCATGGTACACAGTTCCCAGGCATAGACAAAGGTTTATCCAGGGGAACTCCAGAGGACTTTCCTTTGGTCAGAAATAAATTCAAAAGCTTACTTTTTTGACTGCTTTATGTTGAGAAATAGCCTTCAACCATCTTAGATGAATTTGCACCTTGGCAAGTATCTGAAAATGTGTGTATTTGTGTGTGGGTAAGAGAGCAAAGCATCGTTGCTGACATACTTTGATAGACTAAAACACTTGGATCACACCTCCCATTGTTCCTACCCACGTGGCCCTTGGCAGGACTGAATCTGCAATCCTGTGATCTGAAAATGGCCCTGAACATGTTGTGGTCTAATGTTTTCCCCTCAGGTGGAGGCAGCCTGATCTACCCACATAAAGGAAGCAGAAGATTAAATAATTATCTTCAAAATTTGATTTATGTGGAAAATCAACAGGAAAAATGTTAGAATCTCAAGCTATTTTTTTTCAATTGTGCGTGTTTAAACCTTAAGGAAGTAAATATTTTCTTAGTCCTCTGTGTGATTTTGACAGCAAGATTGAAGAGGACACAGTAAAAATGATTCTAAGGGGCATTTTCAGAACAAAAGATGTGAGTGTGGCCCACACAACCAAGGAGGTCTTCAGCCTGAGACAGACAGTAAGAGTTACGGAGCACAGGCATCGGCCTCGGGGCTATATTCTCGTGTCCTCTGGCTCAGAGCCCCACTCTCAGTTGCTGAACCAAGTCTCTCCCTCCTCACCAGTCCCCACCCAGAAGAGCTCACAAGTGTTCCACTGTGTCTGTCTACACAGCTGACTGCTCCATCTTTAAGGCCTTGCGTGGAGCTGCACACTACCTCCAGTCACGGGTTTTTTTCTAAGGCTGTTCGTGTTTTGAAGGCCCTGATGCAGTCTTCACTCAAAATACCTTTGTTCTGTTAACCCAAGTGTACTCTTCCATGGGCCTCTCCCTCCTGGTCAATGTCCTTGCTCCTACTTCCTTGGGGGCTTCCACTCCCTGCTGCATTCTCTACCTACTCTAGTGTGGCTCATTCTAGGCTGGGGACAGGATGACATCCACAGGTCATTGCTTTGGAGTAATTTAAGTTTCCTGGTGTTTATTCTTTCTAGAAAATGAGACCATTGGCTTTAACCACCAGGTGTGTCAGAGGCAGAGCCGGTGTAGGACACAGGCAAAGGATGGGGGTTAGGTGTAATGAGAGGAAGGAGGGTGTGTACATATGTGTATAGCCACAATCAATAGCTGTTTTTGAAAGTCTGATCTAGAGGTAAAGTGGTAGCCAGTAGCCTCAAACTCCTTCCCTTTAGCCTAAAGCCTGTGGTCTCTCTTTTGCCCATGTATCTCTAAAAACAACTTAAAAAAAAGTATATTTGTAATTTTTCATAATCAACTGAAAAATTTTTGAAATAGTTATAAAGTATGTAATTATCAATATATTGCAAATGTTGATAATAAGAAATAAAATTTTCTATAACTCTTTTAAATATGTTCAAAACAATACAAACAAATTACAAGTAGTTTGGTGACCATCTACATATTTTATGTATAAATATTTAAGATCTAATGTAACAGTTGGAAATTTCACATTGTTCTTTTTCCTCCTTGAACTTGTACTTTCATTCCACTTTCTGCAAAGAATTTTATTCTAATGTAATATACCTTTATGCTTGATAGACTTTTATTGATCACCCTATCATATTTCCTACAACAAAAATCATTTATAAATTGAATTTTTTCCCCATATAACCAAAGATCTTAACTGTTAATTGTTTTTCTCCCTTGAGTTATCATTATAAATATTAACAAACAATTCGTCAAAACAATATAAACATATTACAAATTTTCACATGTAATTATTAAATGTAAAATGTCAAATTATGTAGATGGGTGGGAGGGTGGATTACGATGCCTTGATTAAAGCAATAGTAAAGTCGTTCCTTTGCTGCTATGGAAGATTTATACTTTGGGAGGGGATGAGACATAAGAGGGCTGTGACTTTCTTTTGTCACATGGAAAGCTGGTGAGTGTGAGAGGGAACAGGGAAAGGAGAACCTGAACTCCGATAGCTCCACAGGCAGATTAAGTTTACACAGAATATATACAGAAATTGGGAATCTGGAAATTATTTCTTTAAAATTCCTACCCTTTCAAAATAGTGTCTCCCATTTAAAGAGCCCTGCTGTATGTTGTAGTTCTTTTGTTAGTTTTGCTTGTTCTTTCTCTATGTTGCAAGCAAAGAAGCTCCACTTGAGTCCCACCCCACCATCAAGAATAGAAACGGTATTCTTCTTCTGACTACATACTAGCTGAGAGAGCTTCTGTCTTCCCCCATGGCGGTTCCCGGCCATTCCCCATGCATTCTCCGGAGTCCTCTAACTCTCGTCTTTCCTCTCTGAGGAACTTTGCCACGTAAGCTATGACTGTGCATTCATTAAGGTTAAGGTTACAAATATGAAAACTTCTACTGCATATATGACATTCTGAAAGATTTTGTAAAATTAAGTAGATGTAACCCAGTCCTCAAAAAGCTTCAAAATAGTAGGAGAAATAAAATATGTATACACGTCGTTAGGCAGAGAGGAGAAGGTAAGGTGTTATAGATGGAGGAGACAACATGGAGATGGCACAGAATGTCAAAGCACAAGTGTAATCAAAGAATGGACACATGTTCAATTTGCCTGGAACATAGGGTAAATTTAAGAACAGAATTTCCCAAAGCATGTGCAGAGAACACGTTAGAAAGAATTTTTGAAAAAGAGAGAGAGAGTGACAGCATTAGTTTTGTTTGAGTGTATTAGTTTTGACGTCAAGTATGTAAAGAAAATGCTAGTATGCTGGACTAAAAGAAAATAAACTGGTTTCTTTATTATAGAATTTATTAATTCCTTCCTAAGTTTATTACGTTAGAGAAAGCCAGGGGAGGTGTTATCATGCAATTCTTCCCAACTCATTTATTTTCCTTTTTGAAAGTTACCTAACCAAACAAGTGTATGAGGAACAGGCTTTGGAAAGAATTGTTTTAGGAAATAGTAAGAGGTAAGGAAGGAAAGACATTCTGGGTTCAGATGCCAAAGCTATAACATCTAGAATTCATTTGGTAGGCAGTGAAAGTAATTGATGGCTTTGGCAAGGTTGCTCATGAGCACAGTTGAGCTCTCGGATGGATGACCTTGTGGCCCATGTGAGGTCAAGAACTGGCAGGGGGAGCAGAGGAAAAAGATGTTAAGGCAGGAAGACTCAGTAAACTGAACAAGAGGAAATGTAAATCTACACTTGGGTAGTTTAAGGGTACTTAAAGTGGGAACTGAAAGGAATATATTTATATAAGACCATTTGCAGAAGTTGAAACTTTTGGTTAACTGGATGTTGAGGCTGTATTTTTTTTTTTACATTTACTTTTATACTTGTGATGCTAAACAAGAAATTTAATTTTCTTTTCCTTCTGAGTTTGTAGTCAAATAATACAAAACTTCTCATCTAAAAGATATAAAGCATCTGTATAAAAAAGGACTATCTGTTTAATTTCTTTGACACTTCCAATATTAATTTTTTTTCACAAAGTAGAGGAAACATCTCTGGGTATTTATCTAAGGTTTATAATTTTCATACAGATATGGTGTATGGGATAGCGTCATAGTTTCAATACTGAAAAATAATTCTTGTAAATTATAAAGAATTCACACGTATAATATGGCGATATCATTTCAACAATTCAGTTTTACAAACTAAAATAAGAGAAAAAAGTAGTCAATTTAAATCAAAAGTTTAATGTTTTAGGTGGTTTGCCCCATCACCCACTTGCTTACTCTAGTTGCCTTGGAGTATTTTTAGGTTTGATGAGATACCCTCTTCGTGCGTGTCACAGGATAGCTACTCTGGTATCGTAGGTTCACATTCCTCAGCACATTGTTTGTGTAATGATTTAGTACAAATTATGGCTTTATACATATCAATATAAGTCAGAACGACTACTCCAACTATACCAATCAGATAGAATAAAGCAATCTTTAATTGAATTTCATTGTAAAGGACCAGCAAGCCAAAGTTGCAACCATCTTCAGATTAAAAAATAAAATAGTTAAGCAAGTATAACAACTTGATGGAATGCAGTATTTTGACAGCTAATGATCTGACCAATCTTGCTGAGGCTTGATATGACATTTTGAAAGAAAACAACCTAACCTACTTATGACTAACGCATAACAAGGACTCCTGACAATTAACAGGTATTTTTCCTGTGATGAACTGATATTGGGTAAGAAATGATATGATGCTTAAATAAATTATCTTAAAAGGAAATTCAGGTCAATAATAATCATAACATAATAAATATCAATGGCCCCCATTTATGAATATTAACTATATGACAGTAGCTTCATATACAATTGCTTAATCCTCAGCTAGTTTTTCGTGGTAGGAATTATCATCCCATTTAGAGGTAGCAAAACAGGCTCAAACAAGTTAAGTGACTTGCCAAACATCCCACAATAGGTAGACTTTCTAATATTCTGTACTACTTTCCACATACTGCAAGTCACCATTGGTTTTGATCTTGGAGAATATGTAAGTTCTGGTGTAAGGTTAATGGATAATGCTTTTATTTCAGTTTAAATTTTTCATAAGAGATGGTGAAAAATTTCCTTACACTAGACTGTGTCCTTGTGTTTCTCAGACTTTCGTGTTCATAAAAATTTAATTGACTCAATTGTCTACGGACTCAGTGGAAATCTGCTTTTCTTAGACTGAAAAAAGGAATGATCTTGATTTGGCTGATTCACACAAAATTTAAATATTTTAAAATATCTATCTTCTATCTATCTATTTATCTACCTATCTATCTAATCATCTACGTATCATCTATCTATCTACCATCTATCTATCTATGCAAAAAAATCTGGCTTTAGATTTCAAGGATTTTTTCTATAGCATAATTTTGTAACTTCTGAGCATTGTCAAAGCACTTTGGTGCAAAAGAGCCCAATATAGGGAAAGAAAAGTAAAACTTCAAGTAATTGTACTTAGAACAGTGTGTAGGCAGTTACTGGCTGATTGACAAGAATTATATTTCTGAAGATTCTTTTTAAAACTGAAATGAACAAAGTTTGGACATACGCCACAAATCTGAACATGGATAATATGCACTCACCTACTCAAGTTCTTGAGTTTAATTATAACCTGCTCTGGGTGAAAAAAAAAAAAGGGAAAGATCTTTGCTTCATCTATTACTTGGACAGGGGAGAGATGTTTATTATTTATAACCAATCTTTCCCTCAGCCAAAGTCTATGAATGTTTTGCTTGGGAATAGCCTTGTAGCTAGAGCTATGGTAAGTAGTATCTTGTTGTGAGGACTGATTTTCCTCCAAATGATATGTTTTTTGAAAGGGTTGTGTTCGAACTATAGGTATAACTCCCACGTAAGAAACCCCAGAATGACTGGGCATCCACCAAAGTTGATGAGGGAACACACAGGCTAAGAAGTGTAGCTATTTCTTAGGGCAGTAAATCTTTTTGAGAAGTCTGGCTTGATGGTTTGGAATCTGAACATTGTTGATTTAACATATGCCTTATCACATGAAACTTTCCCTATGGAAAGCTTGGGGCTCTTATTTGCCCCCTGTCTCCTTCCAAATGGCTGGGTAGGGGGCTGGCCCTGTGGCCGAGTGGTTAAGTTCGCACGCTCTGCTGCAGACGGCCCAGTGTTTCGTTGGTTCAAATCCTGGGCGTGGACATGGCACTGCTCATTAAACCAAATGGCTGGGTAGGGCTCTAACATACAGCTTCCCCTATTTCAATGACCTGTGGGATGTTCTTAGAGTTACCAGAGAGGTCATTTGAAAAGACTTAAATATTATGTGGAATCAAAGCGATTACTTCTCTTTATTTATCCATCTTGGGAGTTGGGAAATGGGACTCAGAACTGCATGTCCTCACTGAGGGAATAAACTCACCAAGTAGAAGAGGAGATTGCTTAGGAGAAGAGTTAGTACCTACCAAGTTTCGGACATTGTTAGGCACTTTTTGTGGTGAATTTCCCTAAAAGATGTGTGAAGTAATACTATTATTTTACATTAATATCTGTAGTTCTGACTTCTTCCCTGAGCTCGGCATCCATATATCTAACTGCTTGATGGGCTTTTCTACTCGGATATCTCACAGGCACCCTGAACTCAGGATGCCCAAAACTGACTCCACCTGCTGCATGCACAATACACTCTCTCTCTGAGTCCTGCCAAATGTAACTTAAATGTTTCTCGAATCTCTTGACTTCCCCCCATTTCTGTTGCCACCACGGTACTACAAATGACCATTATTCTCAGCTGGACTCAGCTGCAGTGGTTTTCTAGCTGGTTTCCCTGCATTTCTTTCCACTCTTCTCCCTTCTGAATCTAATCTCCCACTACTGCCAGAGTGATCTTTTAAAAAAAGTCAAAGCTCTCAAGACACTTTATTCTTTGAATCATTTCAGTAGCTTCCCCCTTGTCCTTAGGATAGAAACTAAAATACTTAGTATTTTTTTCTTTTTTTTGAGGAAGCTTAGCCTTGAGCTAACTGCTGCCAATCCTCCTCTTTTTGCTGAGGAAGACTGGCCCTGAGCTAACATCCATGCCAATCTTCCTCTACTTTATATGTGGGATGCCTACCACAGCATGGCTTGCCAAGCGGTGCTATGTCCGCACCCAGGATCTGAACTAGCATACTCAAGGCCACCGAAGTGGAACGTGAGCACTTAACAGCTGCGCCACCTGGCCGGCCCCTTAGCAGTATTTTAATATGGCTCTTGCCTACTTCACTAGCCTCATCTCCTATTATTCCCTCCCTCTCTGCCCTTCCACCCCTCTGGCCATCTTTGAAGAAGCAGAGATTCTTCCTGCTCTAGAGCCATTGTTGTTTGTTTTCTTTCCTCTTCAGGCTCCTCTTCCCCAACAAACACAGTTAATTACACCCTGTCCTTTCAAACATACTTCGGGTGTTACTTCCTCCAGCAGCTTTCCCTGACTCTCTAGATTAGAGAGGTCAAGACTCCCTTTTAAATGCTTCTCATTCAGAGTTGCCACAATGGTAATCAAACATGTATTTGTGTGATTAGCTGTATAATATTTGTTTCCCTAGGTATAAAGTAAGCTTCAGGAGGGCTCAGGACAGATATTTTACACATAATGTATTTTCAGAACTTTGTACAGCACTTTGCCCAAGTAGTTGTGAGGCAAATGTTTGTTGAATGAATGAATGAATGAATGAGCAGATATTTTCCAGGTAGAGAAATTTAAGCTCAGATGGGCAAGTGATGGAGTGAGGATGTGAGCTCAGGTTGAATTCACCCTAACAATCAACACTCTTTCTATTCAAAATTTTACCATTCACAATTATGCTCTTTTTACCAACACTATTTTCCAAACAAATTTTTAATAGTATTATAATTTTTTTTGAGGAAGACTAGCCCTGAGTTAACATCCTGAGCTAACATCTTCCTCTACTTTATGTGTGGGACACCTCCCACAACATGGCTTGACAAGCAGTGCATAGGTCTGTACCCGGGATCCCAACTGGTGAGCCCTGGGCTACTGAAGCAGAATGTGTGAACTTAACCACTGCATCACCAGGTTGGCCCCAATAGTAACATAAATTTTATATCAGTGTTGTAAGACCAAAATATCAGAGATGAACATTACAATTGAATTTTTTCCTATTGTAAATAGTTTTCTACAATATTAAGTGATTTTTTTGTCACTTGGCTGACAACATAAAATTTTTTGTATGACTTTGGGGTGTTCATTTCTAATGTAATAGAGCTGTCCTTTTTATTTGGCACTAGTATTTCTATGTAGTATTATTTTTTGAAAAAAGGTTGGTCAAGTAAGTAATAAATGGCAAAAATAAAATTAGATAGTTATTAATTCAGATGTTTACAGGAGAGTACAAATGGGTGAAGCAGCATCACAGGGGCTTTGATGACCCGGAGAAGCCATTGCCTTGTAAAGGGCAGAGCTCCCAGTTGGCTCCCACTGATGATGACAATGTGGGAATGTAGATCCCGTGTCATCAGATTTTCTGGCTTTTTGTTTTAAGATGTGGGGGATTGGAATTGGCCACCCCAAGATATGTCTCTTTGGCATGAGGATTATTTGGGGCTAGTTGCTTTAAAAAAAACTGGAGACAGGAGAGAAACTCTGAAAAGTAGAATTTACTTACCCTTTGTTAAGAGACATTTACATTGTAAAGGAAATCTCCATCTGTAAAGGTGTCTTAATCAATGCGGAAGGCAAGGACATAAATCTACATAATAACCTTACTCTTGTTTACGGTGCTTTTTGGTAACCTCCCATGATCAACTCCCCCCATCCCCAACATCCTCCTTTGTCTTTACCTGAGGGTGGTATTTAAAGGGAGAACATCCACCAGTTTGGTGAGTTGCTCAGTTTGCCTGAGCATCTCCCATGTATACGTGTTATAAAGCTTTGTTTAATTTTCTCCTGTTATTCTGTCTCATGTGAATTTAATTCATTCTCCAGCAAGAAGAACCCAGAGCGGGTAGAGGAAATGTCTTTCTCCCCTACAAAGAGAAGCCCTCAACTGGATTTTTATGAGAGATCTCCTGTTTTTAAATGTTGAAAGTCCATTTAATTAAAATAACAACAACTAAAAACTGTATGGGCCAAATAAAATGTATCTGTAGACCTAGCCAGCCTAAGAATTGCACAGTTTTAGCCTTCGATTAAGACTATGTTTGACAATGTTTTTGTTTAGGTCCTGTAGTAGTTATGCTTGTAGGAGTAATATTCTTGTCTTTCTCTTAGAACCTTTGCATGGATAAATATGTCAACGAAAATAATCCATAACCAATCTATAAATGAAAATTTGGGTGAGTTTATTCT